>NW_011888940.1:1022673-1025116 GCF_000151845.1 Pteropus vampyrus
GTCCACTGACAAATGAATAGATAAAGAAGTTGTGGTATATAAAAAAATGGAATATCAACCAGCCATAAAAAAATAATAATAGAAGAAAAAAAATCCTGCCATTTGTGACAATATGGATGGACCTTGAGGGCATTACGCTAAGTGAAATAAGTCAGACAGAGGAAGACAAATATTGGATAATCTCACTTATATAAGGAATCTAAACAAAAACAAGAAGAAAAACATACCTAATCCATAGGAAAAGAGATCAGACTTGTGGATACTGGAAGTGGGAGGTGGTGGGAGGCAGGATTGAAGGAAGGTAGTCAGGAAAGGTGCAAACTTCCAGTTACAAGGTACATAAGCACTAGGGATGTAACGCACGACACGGCGCTCATAGTTAACAGTGCTGCATGATAAACACAAACGTTGTTAAGAGAGTAAATCCTAGATTCTTATCACAGGGAGAAAAATATTTTTCCTTTTTTCTTTTTATTGTATCCATGTGAGATGATGGATGTTAACGAAACTTATTGCGGTCATTATTTCGCAATATATTAAGCCAAACCATTTGCTATACTAGAGTTATACAGTAAGTGTATGTCAATTGTATCTCAATAAAAATGGGGAAAAAATTTTAAAAAGAGGATTGACACCAGAAAGATGGCTGACTAGAAAGTCCTCGCACAAACACAACAATTTAACAATGGTCCACTGACAAAAAAGCTCTGCGAGAGCTCCAGGAGACAGCTAAGCTGTAGTGACCCAGTGGAGCACGAAACTGAGGCTGGCAAACAGAAAGCATCGTACCTGTGTTACTCTAAGCCCCAGGCCGGCACAGCTCTGTGCCAAGAGAAATTCCCTTGGTTACGACTTCGGATGAGGGGAAAGAAGAGCAAGGGGAGCCCACCCAGCAGCCCTGGCTGCCACCATGGACCTTGATAGCCATCTCTGTGAAGACCCCCACAGTCTTTACCAATGAGGATCTACACACCTGAAAGGATAAATCTCACTGGTAAAGGTAACAATGGAGACAAAACCAGAACAATCTGACACTGTAATGATGGCGTATCAATTACTTTTAACCCTCATATAAAAAAGTTAAAAGAGAAACATTTGTTAATAAATGCGTGAAATAAAAATAAGTAAACACCGACTACAAGAACACACAGGGAGGCAGCAAAAGTATAGGGTTTTTACATGTGATTTAAATTAAGTTGCTATCAACTTAAAATAGTTTAACAAGATATCTTATGCAAGCTTCAAGGTAATTGCAAGGAAGAAATCTATAATAGATATACAAAAGATTTAAAGAAAAGAATCAAAGCAAAGGACTATAAAAATAATCAAATAGCAAAAGAAAATAGCGAGAGGAAGAGAAGAAAAACAGTGTAAATCAGAGAGAAAACAATCAAGAAAACATCAACATTAAGTCCTCACCTATAAATGGATTAAACCTTGCATAGAATAGCTGGATGTATTACAAAAAACAAGATCTAGCAATGTGCTGTCTACAAGACACCCACTTTAGATTTAAAGACACACATACGCTGGAAGTGAAGGAATGGAAAAGATATTCCATTCGAATGGTAACTAAAAGAAAGCAGTAGTGATTATACTTATATCACAAGAAATAGACTTTAAATCTTGTCTCTAAAGACAGGAAGGTCATTATATGTTGATAAAAGGGTTAATTCAACAGGACAGTATAACAATTATAAATGTATATGCACCCCAAATCAGAGCACCTAAATATTTAAAGCAAATATTGACAGATTAGAAGGGAGATATTGACAGCAATATAACAGTAGGAATTTTCACTATTGCACTTACAATAAGGGATAGAACATCCAGATAGAAAAATGACAAAAAACAGATGACTTAAACAATGTTATAGTCCAAATGGACCTAAGTGACATATATAGAACTTTCCACCCAACAGCAGAAAAACACACATTTTTCTCAAGAGCAAATTCTCCATGAGAGATCACATGTTAGGTCATAAAATGAGTCTTACAAATTTAAGAAGATTAAAAGCATTCCAAGTATAAATAACTCAAACAACTCAACAGTAAAAAAACGATTGGATTAAACAATGAGCAAAGGACCTGAATAGACATTTCTCCAAAGAAGACATACAGATGGCCAACAAGTACATGAAAAGATGCTCAACATCACCAATCATCAGGGAAATTCAAATCAAAATCATAATGAGATATCATCTCATATCTGTTGAAATGGCTGTCATCAAAAAGATAAAAGATAAGTGTTGGCAAGAATGTGGAGAAAAGGGAACTCTCGTGCACTCTTGGTGGGAATGTAAATTGATACAGCTATTATGGAAAACAGTATGGGAGTTTCTGAAAAAATTAAAAATACCATGTGATTCAGCAATCCCACTTCTGGGTATATATCCAAAGAAAACAAAATCGGTATTTTGAAGATATATGGCACTCCCATATTT
>NW_011888940.1:1025166-1029736 GCF_000151845.1 Pteropus vampyrus
CCTTGATAGCCATCTCTGTGAAGACCCCCACAGTCTTTACCAATGAGGATCTACACACCTGAAAGGATAAATCTCACTGGTAAAGGTAACAATGGAGACAAAACCAGAACAATCTGACACTGTAATGATGGCGTATCAATTACTTTTAACCCTCATATAAAAAAGTTAAAAGAGAAACATTTGTTAATAAATGCATGAAATAAAAATAAGTAAACACCGACTACAAGAACACACAGGGAGGCAGCAAAAGTATAGGGTTTTTACATGTGATTTAAATTAAGTTGCTATCAACTTAAAATAGTTTAACAAGATATCTTATGCAAGCTTCAAGGTAATTGCAAGGAAGAAATCTATAATAGATATACAAAAGATTTAAAGAAAAGAATCAAAGCAAAGGACTATAAAAATAATCAAACAGCAAAAGAAAATAGCGAGAGGAAGAGAAGAAAAACAGTGTAAATCAGAGAGAAAACAATCAAGAAAACATCAACATTAAGTCCTCACCTATAAATGGATTAAACCTTGCATAGAATAGCTGGATGTATTACAAAAAACAAGATCTAGCAATGTGCTGTCTACAAGACACCCACTTTAGATTTAAAGACACACATACGCTGGAAGTGAAGGAATGGAAAAGATATTCCATTCGAATGGTAACTAAAAGAAAGCAGTAGTGATTATACTTATATCACAAGAAATAGACTTTAAATCTTGTCTCTAAAGACAGGAAGGTCATTATATGTTGATAAAAGGGTTAATTCAACAGGACAGTATAACAATTATAAATGTATATGCACCCCAAATCAGAGCACCTAAATATTTAAAGCAAATATTGACAGATTAGAAGGGAGATATTGACAGCAATATAACAGTAGGAATTTTCACTATTGCACTTACAATAAGGGATAGAACATCCAGATAGAAAAATGACAAAAAACAGATGACTTAAACAATGTTATAGTCCAAATGGACCTAAGTGACATATATAGAACTTTCCACCCAACAGCAGAAAAACACACATTTTTCTCAAGAGCAAATTCTCCATGAGAGATCACATGTTAGGTCATAAAATGAGTCTTACAAATTTAAGAAGATTAAAAGCATTCCAAGTATAAATAACTCAAACAACTCAACAGTAAAAAAACGATTGGATTAAACAATGAGCAAAGGACCTGAATAGACATTTCTCCAAAGAAGACATACAGATGGCCAACAAGTACATGAAAAGATGCTCAACATCACCAATCATCAGGGAAATTCAAATCAAAATCATAATGAGATATCATCTCATATCTGTTGAAATGGCTGTCATCAAAAAGATAAAAGATAAGTGTTGGCAAGAATGTGGAGAAAAGGGAACTCTCGTGCACTCTTGGTGGGAATGTAAATTGATACAGCTATTATGGAAAACAGTATGGGAGTTTCTGAAAAAATTAAAAATACCATGTGATTCAGCAATCCCACTTCTGGGTATATATCCAAAGAAAACAAAATCGGTATTTTGAAGATATATGGCACTCCCATATTTAGCGCAGCATCATTCACAATAGGCAAGATGTAGAAACAACCTAAGTGTTCATTCAAAGGATGAGTGGATAAAGAAAATGTGGTATAAGTGGAATACTATTCAGCCATCGGAAAGAAAGAAATCCTGCCGTTTGCAATAACAAAGATGTAACTTGAGCACCTTATGCTAAATAAGTCAGAGAAAGTCAAACACTGTATGATCGCACTTTCATGTGGATTCTAAAAAGCCAGACTCAGAAACAGAGAGCAGAATGGCGGTTCTAAGAGTCTGAGATGGGGACACGTCAGTCAAAGGTACAAACTAAATACTTGAAAGTTGCTAAGAAGGTAAATTTCTAATGATCTTATCTCAAAAAGGAAATGATAATTACGTGAGGTGATGGAGGTGTTAAAAATGTGACTGTGGTAATCATTTCACGATGTGCAAGTGTATCAAATTAACATGTGTACATCTTAAACTTATACAACATTATATATCATTTCTAGGTCAATAAAGCTGGATAAAAGGGAAACCAACACTCATTCAAAACAAAATCAACCCAAAATTCATTAACAGTAGAATGGACAGAAAAATGTATGGTATTCTGAAACAATGGGATATTATAAGCAATGAAAATGAACAAACTATAAGTCTATACAACATGGATAAATCTTAGATAATGCTGACCCCCTGCTAAAAAAAAGCAATATGTGCATGTATATAAAACAAGATTTCATTTATATAACAAAAACAAAAATAAAACCTAAACCTACTAAACTGCATTGTTTAGAAATTGTGTGGTAAACTAAAGGAAAAAGTGGAACAATTACTACTATAAAATTCAGAATAATGGTTATCTCTAGGGGGAAGGAAAAAATTATGTTCACACAAGCACCTCTAAGGTGGAGGGAGAAATTATGTTCACGCAGGTGGGACATATGTGGACTTTCTGTACTATCGTTAGTGTTTTATTTCTTGAGAGTTGTTATATGGCTATTCATATTATTTATTAAATTGTGTTCTTAGCTTTTATGCTCTTTTTCTTTATAATGTAATTCACAGTTAAAATGGTAAAGGAAAAAATTTTAAAGAAAATAAAACTCTAAATTTTTTTAAAAATTTAAAACAATTCAAAAAACTTTAAAGAAAATAAAACTCTAAGTTTTTTGATATTTTTAAAGCGAATTGTACAAATACGTTACCCAGTTCCCCATTGCCTGCTGCTGGTCCTCTTTTCCCTGGTGTGGGTGTCGGGCACAGAGTATGGCTCAGAGAGGGAGTTAATGTGATAAGAGACAAGGGTGGGTTGAAGTTCAAAGATGAAGTAAGGGATTAAGATAAGGGATTATTTAGATAAATCTTATATGTATCGAATCTTATATAATGTTGTCAGGGATGGTTAAGGAAGAGAATGAAGCATGAAGTCAGGCTAGAATTAGGATTTGGGTATCTGTGAGGCAGATTACACCTTGGCCGATAAAAACCCAGACAGACAATTTACATTTTCTCAGAGCAATTTGGTTGATGATGTATCAAAACTGTAGCATTAAAATAATCCCCTCAAAGTATGCATGTGAAAAAAGTTCTGATTTGATCATGGCAGGCATCTTGGAGGCAGTGATACCTCACTTGAGACCTAAAATGTGAGTAGATGAAGAAAGAGAATGAGCAGTTGCTATTCAGGGAACAGCATAAGCAAAGACACAGAAGCATGGAACAGCAGGTGAGTGCAGGCAGCCAGCAGAGTACTGCAGCTGGAGGCAGTACACATGGGGCACTTAGGCCACAGAAGAGTGGCAGACAGAATATCCAGGGTTTCGGGCGCCCTGTTAACAGTCTAAGAGTCAAGAGTCTATGCTGTTGTCAATGGAGAAACATAGAAAAGTTTTAAGGAAATTGACATGGTGATGAATAAATATGGAAATTGAAAGAAAAAAAACAGTGTTAGGTATGCATGGACCAAATCATGTTCAAATGTGCATATTTTCACTTAAGAAGATTAGAAATTAAGTAACAGCGATGCTTAAACTATTTAATTACCATTAATTTATTTTATACCCTCTAAAGTTGATTGCCAAATAAAACAATTAATTGATTGGCTGTCATTCTGTTTTAGTCCTCCTCTTGTGAATTTGATTATTAGTCACGATAACATGCCATTAAAAAATAAGACATCTTGACTCATTAATAGTCCCACGAGAAATCGAAACTGCTCATTTTATATTTCTCTTCAATACATTTTAATTGTAACAGAAGACAAAAATCTCGAAAGAGGTAAATTTGTAACAAATAAAGGATTGTGTTGCACCTTTAGGAAATTCATTAGTCTCTAAGTGGCAAAGGACTCAGTAAGACACTGGACAGATTTTGAAAGATGACTTCAAGAGAGATGCTCAAGGAACATCTGTAGAGCATTTTAAAGGTCAGCCTCTACATGAATACTAAGGTCCATAGAAAATTCCAAGAATGCTTAGTAAGGGATTCTAAAGAAAGATTTATAATTGTAGAGCTTGAGCACAAATTCAAAATTACTATAATGGGTAAACTAAATTTAATGGATAATTAAACTGTATTTAGTTAGTTCTGGGCCACTTAAATTACTTACAGCCTTTAAAAAGGAAATGTAGCATATTACTTTTATGTATGATAATAATGTTTCCACCTACTAGTGAAGGCTCATTTGCATTCCGTAGCAACTCATTTGGGTCTGCATTTTCTGGATCGTATATCCATATAGTGAGAACCTACAAAATAAAATGTGTTTGCATTTCTTAACATTTTGAACAAATCTGATTTTTAGTTGTTGCAAACATAACCATAAAAATGCTTTTATTTATCTTTAAAATTTTGATTATCCCATTTTAAGAACTCGAAGCAATATGTGTTGTTTTTAGCAAGTGAAACAATCCAAAGATATATGAAGGAAGAGTTAATAACATCCCTGTACACTCCTGAGGTAACTAATGTTAAAACTTTATAGAAATGCTTATATATCTTTCTTTACGCTCACAAATAGACGTAGCACACACTCCACAAAAACACTCATAACATTTTATAAAAATG
>NW_011888940.1:1031446-1038057 GCF_000151845.1 Pteropus vampyrus
AGTATTTATTCACGTTATTGCCCATAACTGAACTCATTCATTTTCATTGCCATTTAAAATTCTGTCATGTGAATATACAACATTCTCCCATTCTCTTGTGAAGGGGCATCTGAGTTCTTTCTGCAGGAGAGGGATGAATTTTATGAGCAGTTCCATTATTAGCATTTTTGAAAATGTCTCTTGAAGCATGAGTGCAAGAATTTCTTTTGGGTATATACTTAGGAATGGAATTGCTGGGTTGCAGAGCACGTGTAAGATAATAACCATTTCTTAAAATGATTGCTCCAATTTACATCCCCATCATTTTATCTCTTTGAACACTAGAGATTAGTTGTTTAGTGTCAACTGTGTTGTAATTTTTTTCCCTAACTATTTGTTAAGTTTGTTAGTGATGCTTTTGTGATATGAAAGCTTTTACTTTCACATTTTTAATTATGACTTTTATTTGTAGATTCTGGTTTTCAGTCTTAAATAAGTAGATTTCCCTTGATTCTGGTTCTTGGTACAGCTTTAAGATTCTCCTGCGACCCAACCCAATATTTGTTTGTTTGTTTTACATTTAAATCTTGTATGCCAATTGGAATTTGTTTTTTGGTATATGAGGATCTCACTTTCATTTTCTTTCAGGAGGATAGCTTATTATATTCTATTATTCCACATAAATGTTAAAATATATTTAAATAAAAAATTGGACTCTGGAGTCCAATTAAAAAGCTAAAGAACTAGATATTTTTAAAAGTCTTTCAACAAAATTTGAGTGGTTCTAGATACAGTTCCTGCATCATTCTTGTTAAACTTATTCCTAAGTATTTTATAGTCTTTACTAAAGTTGTAAATTTATAATGTTATACATTTCTTTTTCTTGTCTTACTATTTACACTATTATATTCATGACAATGTTAAATAATAATGGTGATAGTGAGCATATCTGTCCAGTTCCTGATTTTAATTGAATTAGAAGTATTTAATAATTTATAATAATTACTCTTAGTTATTTGGGAAGTAAACATTTTTTTTTTATTAGAATTAAGTGGTTCTTTTCTAAACTTATTTTACTTAGTGTTTCCATTAGGAATGGCTGTTGACTTTTTAAATGTATGATATGATCATTTATTTTCTTCTTTATCATGTTGATGAAATGAATTTTGTCCTGATCCTGAACAAATGTTATACTCCTGGAAGACACTGTCCCTTTTCAATGTGTTTTTTTAATACATCGCTGGACTCCTTTTGCTAATATTTTATGTAGAATTTTTGCACTTATATATATATAAGTATATTGTTCTACAGTTTCTTCCTTTCTTCCCTCCCTCTCTTCTTTTCTTTCTCTTTCCTTACTTTTGATATTAAAGTAGTGTTGGATTCAGAAAATGAATTGGGTAACTTTCTATCTTCTTTATGATTGGGTGAGGCTATATTATTAGGTGCATAATTTATCTTCTTTGTACATATTCCCTTTATCATGAAATACTTTGCATCTTTATGCCTATGAATATCTTTGGGGCTTCACATATCTTTTATGTAATATTCGTATCATCACCCCAGTTTCCTTTTGATGTATTAACCCGCTTGCATCCTTTTCTTTACAAATTTTTTGTTACTCTTTGTTTTAATGATGTAACATTTATGAAAATCAGATTTCTGCAGTTTTCTCATTTATTAGGTAGATTTAATCCAATCACATTTTGATTACTGATATAATTTCCATGATTTCTTAAAATCTTAATTTTGTGTTCCTATATTTTGTTTTAATTTCTCTTTATTTCATTTCTATTTTTGTTGCCTCTTATTGCATTGTTAGCATTAAAAATTTTTTCCAGAACTCTATTTTTTAGAAGTTACATATTTATTTCTATCACTTTAATGGAACGCCTTAAAGTTTTACATGAATATTTAATGTAGGCTACAGTTAATCAGTATCCCTATCCTGAATATTTATAAGGAACTTAGACAATTTCAAACTGAAATACCCCTCCATCTTCCATGCTTTTGTTGGCTAAAAGTTTAATTTCACTACATTAGTCATTATTAAAATGTTTCAATTGTAAATTCTTCTTTAGATCTATTAGAATATTATATAGTTTATGTGCATCAGTTCAGTTTTTCAAGCTGAGAGCTCATGTGTTCAGTTGTGAAAGATTCTTCATAATTATTTTCTTTTAATATTATCAATATTATCATTTTCTTCTGCTTTTGGAATTATTATATGTGTGATAAGTTGTCTCAGTCTATCCTCTACTTGTCTTTACTTCTCTTTGGATAGTCCCTTTCTTCCCACTTTTATGTGCTGCATTCTGCATGACTCACATCCCAAATCGCTAATTCTGCCATTTTCTCAACTTTAGCTAGTCTTCTGTTTAACTTGTTATGGAAATTTTATTCTAGATGTCTATTTTTGTTTCATTTCAAGACATTTTAATAGGATGTTTTTCAATTTCTAAATGTTACATAATTATGAAAAATCCATGTTTTTGTTTGTTTGTTTCTATTCCTTCTTTTATCTCTTTGATTAAGTGTGGATTTAATTATCTTTCAGATAGTTTGATCTTTAGTTTTGAATAATAAGAACTTTCTCCATTTTTATGTGTGTGTCTATTCCAGGCACTTTGTTGTTGTTGTTGTTGTTGTTGTTGTGGTTTATTTATGCCTTTTATTTTGAGGTTATTTGCAGCGGATTTGTTTTCTAGGAGAATCCTGTACACTCTTGGTTATGGAAATGGTTTTTGCAATCACCTCTACCTGGGCCCTATGTGTTTCACTGCTTGCCTTTTTGTATTTATTACCTGGCACTAGGTTCTCCAACCTCTTGGGCTGTTAATCTTGGATTCCCACCTTAAACTTCATGTCCGTAACTCCTTGTGCATTTACAGCCCCCAAATGATGTATCGTTTCTTTTCAATCATTCCAAGCCAGTGAATGGAGCTTTGTTCCCATTTTACAGAACTTCTGTAAATTCTAGTGTCATGTAGGGAGATTAATTTCAGCTCTGCCCTCTTCACAGGTCGGAGGCGTCACTTTCTATCTGCATACACATATTACAACATCACCCCTTGTCTACTAGGGACTATATTCTGCCTAATACTCAGTTCAGAATTCAATCTTATAGCTTTGGCTTTCAGTTCTTTAATTATTTCTGACAAATAGAAAATTCCCATACTTCCTTATAAATTCTATGCACACATGCATCTATATTAATGTAAAAGTCTGTACTAGCATTATACATACGCATATTTTCTAAAGGCATTTCTGTATGTTTTGAGTGAGATGGAGGTCATTCTGCATTATTTGGTTATATAATATGTATTCTATTTCTGGAAGTTTCTCCCTATTTTCTATATTAAAATTCCTTAACCATAAATAATGCTCTTTCTTGCTTTTTTTTTGCACTGTTATACTTATAGCCTTAATAAGAAATTCTATGTTAGTTGGATTTGGACTAAGAGTACATATAGCCACATGGGCTCATTCAATCATCTTGATCCAATATAGGAAGTTTATTATTATTATTTATTATTATTATTATTATTTTACTGCCTCTTATTTCTAATAAATCACCACTTTTAGAAAATTAAATTATCTATAGAGCTTTAATTTCCAAATATTATCACCTTATTTCAATTTAAAAATTTTTGATTATATCTACTACATTTCTAATTATCCTCTAATCCAAGATCCCTTCATAGTCTTAAAAATTACTGAAAATTCCACCGAGCTTTGTTTTATGTGGGTTAGATCTATCAATATTTACTATACAACAAATTAAAATTGAGACTATGTAAAGATATTTATTAATTTATTTTAAAAACTATGATACACTCATTATATATTAACGTAACTAATATACTTTTATGAAAAAATAATGATTTTCCAAACCAAAATAATAGGAAGAAGAATAGTTGTTTCACATTTTACATGACAGAATCTTTTTAATACCTGGCTTAACAGAAGACAGCTGGATTACCATCTGTGTTCCTGCATTCAAAGTGCTGGTATATGCTGTTTTGCTGGAGCATATGGGGAGGATCTATCCTCACACAGATATGAGGCTGGGAAAGTGTAGACCTCGCACAGGCCTCCTGAAAAGGTCTGTGGAGCCCTGTGGGTCCTCACACCATAGCTTGAGTATCACTGCTCTAAGCAAATTTTGTTGAAAAATTAGTTTGGAAAATTCCTCTTCTGGTAAATATAGATGATAAAAGAGAAATAATATAGTAGTGATATATGAAGGATATACAAGAATTTAAAAACGTTTTACCTGGGTTAAATTGTGAATGAAATTTCTGTGGGGAAAGAGAAGAATCATATTTTAGTGAACAGCATGCTAAATATTAGTTTGAATATTCTACTTTCAATATGCATGTCTTTACATCTTGGAATATTCTCTTGATGTTCTATTACAGATAAAAAATCTGATTAATAAAATCTACATGTCTATAATTAAATATAATTATTGATTCTCCTGTGTCATTACAGAAGGATGAGAAGCTTGAATCTGCATGCTTCCTTAACTTACTACAAATTTAACATTGCCAAAGATGCATGATTAACCTTTAAAAAGCTGACATTATCATTCCACATGAAAAATCAATAGTGTTTACATGTTGTAACTTATGTCAAAAACAAATTAGTCAATTAATACTGCAAATCCTTTATTGACCAACCTTTCAATGTAAATTTTATGAAAGGACAACATTCATTTGTATGTTTAGTTGACTGTCTGGTAGAAAGTGATTTTTTTCATTTTAAAGATATCTGTATTTTTAAATTGTATAATCTCTAAAAGCCACTGCTTTAGGACTATGTTCTTTCATTTGCTGATTACTGCACAGGGCCTCGTACATTATTAGATATAAAACAAAATGAAAGTATTTTGGGAATTAGTAAATGTGTATGAAGTGAGTTTCTGAAACAATGTAATGAACATAGTATTTCCTATGTTTAATCTCATATTCGAAAGCTGCCAAAACAAATACTATAAATCTTGATAGGCGAATGTGTCCAAAGTTCAGATCTCTGGTTCTGGGGCTGATACGTATCCCCTTATGTTAGGCTACGTGTCAGAAGCACAGGAAAGAAGTCGATATATTAATAGTGAAAAGGTTATTAAAAGTAACCTTGTAGAGAGATAGTATCAGTTGATGTTAAAGCGACAACCTGAATTCCACGTTAAAATAATATTAGCAGCATCTGCTGGGTCTTCATCGGTTAGCTTGGCTTTCCTGAGCTGGTGCACGGACTGAAGTGTAGAAAGAGAAGAGGGTCAAGGAGAGAAACCTGGATTGAGCCGACATTAAAGGCAAGGACCGATTACAGAAAAGCAAAGGAAAAAGACTGGGAAAGAATCATTATAGAGAAAGAAAAGGCTGATGTCACCAAGACGGTGGAAGAGGAGACACCCAGCCTCTGTCTCTGCAACAAAGACCGACAATTAGACAGCGATCCCTGAACAAAGACACTTAAGAAATGTCAGCAATAGAGTGGAACAAACAAACCTGAGACTAACCACACAAAAAGGGAAGGCCGAACAGCTTCGATTTGCGTGCACCACCCCACCCACCAGCTTGGCATCGCTCAGTGCCAAGAAGGAACTCCCTGGCGAAAACGAGTTCCTCTCGCTGGGAAGAGGAGAGCGAGGTGAGTGACCAGCTTCCTCAGGCTTTCGGGATCCTGCACAAAGGACCTGCTTTGGTTTCAGCCCAGAGACTGTCAAAGGTGGATTTGACCCAGCCTCTGGTTACTGGCCTGCACTGCTGACCTCATCCAGTCATTCCAGCTATGCATTTGTACCCCATCAGCTAAGTCCTGTCTGTGGCCTCCAAGGCTGTGCCCACACCCATGGTGAAATCCTGTAGCCACAGGAGTGCACTGGACAGTCGGGGCCCATGGCTTATAGCTTGGGGGCCCAGATCCAGCCTTATCTCCTGTCACTGGCTTGCACTCCTGGGGTTACCTACAATTAGCCCCCACCAGCTTTGCAGCTGCACTCCGCAGGCTCAGCTTAGATCACCGGCTTCCACTGCTATACACGTACCCATAATGAGACCCTGCAGCCACAGGAGTGCAAACCAACATCCAGGGGTTTCCTCCTGTGTCTGCAGTTGTCTTGTCTCTTGCTACTGGACCAGGCCCTCACCACTATGTGATTGTCTGCAACCCTCCCCTGCCAGTACACAGGCACCTACAGCTGGCCCCACTGCTTAGTGTGTGCACACCACTGGCTTGGACCACCGCTGCCTGCTGTGGTCCCTAGCCACTGGACCTGAAGGCACCACTGAAGACCCTATCAGCCTTTGCCATCACTGTGGACCCTGCGCAGCACTCACCAAAAACCATGCAGTTGTCCATATTGTGGACTCCAGTGGCCTAAGCTGGGTACAGAGCCACCACATACCCCTGTAGTTGGTACCCTACACCAGTAGACCTGGGGTCACAGCATGCTCCAGCATGCCCCCACTTAGATGAAGGTCTTTCTTTAGTGAAGTGAGTCTATGAAGTCTGGAAGAGGTGACTGCTTCTTCAAATGTGCAGGTACTCACCAAGGCTACAGGGACCATGAAGTATCAGAGTAACATGACACCACAGAAGGAACACAGTAAACTTCCAGTAACAGA
>NW_011888940.1:1038331-1076621 GCF_000151845.1 Pteropus vampyrus
AGAAACCATTAAGAGAAACAATAGAAACCATTAAGAGAAACAATCTATTCATCATTGGAGTCACAGAAGAAGAAGAGAGGACGAAAGGGGAAGAAACCTAATTAAAAATAAAATGGCTGAGAACTTCTCAAATCTGGGGAGGGATTTGGACATCCAAGTTCATGAAGCTAGGTCACCCCAACAGTTAATAGATCTAAATGTATAAGCTAAAATGACAAAGCTTCTATAAGGAAACACAGGAGAATATTTTCACATCTTTCAAGTAGGCAAAGATTTCTTAGGTAAGACTTAAAAAGTATTAACCATAACAAGGAAAATATATAAAGAGATTTTCACTTAAAATTAAAACTTCTGTTTATTAAAAAACACCATTAAGAAAATGAAAAGCTAAGCCATACACTGAATGACAATATTCACAATACATATATCTGACATAAGACTTGTTCAAAGAAATACTACAAATTAATAGTAAAAAGACAAACAATCCAATTAAAAACTAGGTATAAAAAAACTTAAACAGATACTTTACAAAACACTATACAGGAGTGGTCAATGAGTTCATGAAAAAGGACTCAATATCATTCATCATTAAGGAGATGAAAATTAAAACCACATGACATACTATTTTATTCCCACTATGACAATACTAAACATCTGCAAAAATATGGAGTAATTGGAATGCTCATACATTGCCAGTAATCAATTGCTTTGGAAAATGACATTTTTTCCTACAAAGTTTAATGTTTGCCTATCTCATGATCCAGAAATCCTACCCCAAATATTTACAAACTAAGAGAAATGAAAATCTATGTCTGCAAAAAGACTCGTTCTAAAATATATATAGCAGTTGTTTTTGTAAAAGCACCAAACTAGGAAAACTCAAATGTGCAACAAAAGAAGAATGGATAAACAAACTGAGGGTCACATGACTTTAAGGAACCATGTGAACCAGGGCAATGAAACTATCAGTAACAACCATGCTTTATTGACGACATGAGTATCCTGATTGGTTCTGCCTGGGTCATGTGCCAGTCCTGAGCTAATCACTATGGCCTGTGAAATGTAGGGTTGTAGAGTTAGTACTGTATAAATCACACGGAATTAACAATTTCGTCACAGAATGACGGATAGTTCTCCCAAAGGAAGAGATGTTAGTAGATAAAAAGAAACAGGTACATTACAGTCATCTAGAGGGCCGGGGCCACAAAAGACAGGGCTTTGTAGCCGATACAGTGCTTAGGCTACTGCCTCAATCATGATACTAAAAATATTCGAATCCATTGACTTTTTTACTTATCAAATGATTTTATAACGCAGTTAATTATTTTTTTCTCCTACCAATTTTCCTTTCTTAGTTATATTCATTCCATCTCATGTTACAATGGGTTTGAAGAGCTATCCAGGACAAAGAGAATCCTTTGGGAATATAAAATATATAATGGGAATAAAAGAGCCTTGTGGTCTGAAAAACCAGAGTCAAATCCCAATGTTATCTTTTAGTGGCTGTGTGTTTTTGTCCAAACTATTTAATCCATCCAAGCTTACATTTCCTCATTGATAAAATAAGGATAATAATACTTACATTTGTGTGACGATTATGAAAATTGAGAGATAATTTACATAAAGTATGAACATGTAGAAGCCAGTATATGTTTAAATAGTGGTTGCTATTACTATTATTTGCTCTGAAATATTAGTTTGGCAGTATATTTGAGGATATCTTGATTGGCGAATGAAAGATTATATGGAATCTATAACGCAGATAATCCATTTGTGGTTAATTAAAATGAAAGCTAAATCCTGTTAAAAAGCATTAATTACTTCTGTATTCAATATTGCATTACTTACCTAACTTTATAATACCACAGAAAGCAAGTATGAGAACTGTC
Organism: Pteropus vampyrus; assembly: GCF_000151845.1. Lineage (NCBI taxonomy): Eukaryota > Metazoa > Chordata > Mammalia > Chiroptera > Pteropodidae > Pteropus > Pteropus vampyrus. The sequence goes on from NW_011888940.1 coordinate 1,040,221, forward strand.
CACAGATAAATAGCGTTCTTCTTCTAGATCCTAAAATAAATCACAGAAAAAACTAAGATATATTAAATCAACTTTAAATACAAATTTAGATACAGGCATAAAAATCACAGAGGAGTTAAGTTAATTATTTAAGATTAGAGAAAGAACAATGAATAACTTTCAGAAGAGAACTAAAACATTTTCATATAATACCAATTTAATTCTTTGGGTATTCTCTGTAATCGAGAATTTACTATCATGAGCGACAAATTTGGATGGCTTACTGTTTCCAATACATTCGTCTTTGTGAAATAATACAAAATATATATGTCTTTGCCCTCAGCTCCTAGTAATATTTTGTCTTTGACCGCGGTTCCTGACACAGAGCTCCTAAAACTCTTGTTATTTCCTGAGGGACAGGAGTGCCTGACACAAGCTCCTGGATGGAAAGTGGTCACTAGAAACACCAAGCCATGCTTAGAAGCTTGGAACTTTCAGCTTAATTTTGCACCCGCCAGAGAGAGGCGAGGGGCTGAAAAATGAGTTAGTAATCGATCATGCCTGCATGATGAAGCCTTCACAAAAATCCTTGAAGTATGGGACTTCTGAGGTTCCAGGCTGGTGAACACATCCACCTGCAGGCAAGGTGATGTGCCCCTACTCCACGGGGACCCTTCTAGATCTTGCCCTATGTACCACTTCACCTGGCTGTTCTTCTGTATCCTTTATCATATACTTTATTAGAACTGATAAATGCAAATGTTTCTCAGTCTTCTGCGAGCTGTTCTAGCAAAGTTTTGAACCTGAGGGGAAGGTTGTGGGAACCTGGATTTAGAGCCAGTCCGCCAGAAGTACTGCATAGCTTTGGACGTGCGATGGGCATCTGCAGTGAGGACAGTCTTGTAGGAGTAAGCCCTTAAATTATGGGATGTGATGTTAACCTCACGTAGACAGACCGTATCAGAACAACTGATGCCAGAGAATTAGTGACCAAAAAAAAAAATCTGGTCACAGAAGTGTTCTCTATGAGTGTGTAAAGGAAAACAGTTTTCCTAGACAGTCTTCTTTACCGTAATACAATTCAATTAATTTTCCTGTTTAATGGTTCTCAACCAGAGGTGATTTTTGCTTGCCAGGGGACATTTGGCAATGTCTGGCGACATTTTTGGTTGTTATAACTGAGAGTTTTTGAGTGTATTTCAAAAGTCACATGTACTCCCTTAGAGGATGTAAGATCTGATGACACTATACATCAATAACAAAAATAATCTTACATATGCAGGTATTTATGTGTATATTTTTTACACAACATCACATACTTATGTGGGCTTCCAACATATGACGAAAGAGAAAAGGTCCTTTACTTCCTTAGGAATTGTGTTCATGAAACTGGCAAATACTCATAAACTCAAAAAGCCAAAATCAAATATTTTCAACCTATATTCATCTGGCCTCTCCCACATGACCCTATCTACTTCTTCCCTGAAAATAAAGATTATGAATTAAAAAGAAGGCATAAGCCCCAAAATAAAGGCAGGATTAATCACATAGAGCCTCTAGACATTTGTGTGGGAACATTAGATGTGAGGTTTGTGGCCCATACTTTGTCACTATTTAAAACAGGTTCAATTAGGTTGAAAGCTCAAAAAAAGGCAAAATAAAATGTAGCAGATGATTATTCAACTTTTAATAAGGTATTAAAATCAACTTACTGGGCCTGTAACAATTGGCTTTATAGTGTGAACCCCAGGAGATGAGCATCGCAGTTCTGTCTTGGGTGATCTAGCGTTTAAAAAGAACGAGAAGGGAGAAATAAGTAAAGACGTATGCTAGACGACTAAACATTTCCCTACTACTTTTTAAGCCTAAAAACTGCGATTGTATGCTATTAAGAAAAAAAAAAAATATATATATATATATATATAGAGAGAGAGAGAGAGAGAGAGAGAGAGAGAGAGAGAGAGAGAGAGAGAGGGAGAGAGAGAGCGCGCACGCGCAACATTTTACTTCTATCCATTTTCAAAGTGATTTTTTCTTTTCACATCTATTTAATGGGAAAAAAGTTACATTAAATCACAGCCTTGAATCGGAATGTCCACTAGACGAATGCTTTGTTACATGTAAATACACACATATATTGACATTCATGCCAAAAATCTTACTTTTTATTTTTCACAGAACAAGTTGCTGGCACACTCCACTCAGAAAATGCTGTTCCTTCATACTCTAACTTAATCTAAAAAAGAAGATAAAATAGTTCAAACAAAAAAATCTGCTGTAAAATTTTCACCTCAGTGTTCAAATATAGGGTTCAATTTTCTGGGTCCTTATTATTTAAAGAAAGAATGATTTCTTTTAAATTACATGAAGTAATATGACAAAGGAAAAGTAACTTTTCTGGGACCCTTTGATAGTCTCCCCAAAAAACTATAAGATTTTTATTTTATTTCAAAAATAATCTATTTATTAAGTGTCCAGGAGGTTATTGGTACTCTAATAAGTTCTGAGGATAAAAAAAAAAAAAGAAAAAAAAATAAGATGAATGAGACACGGTCATCCTATCCCTATCATGACACAATTTTGTTAATATTAAATCACAAAAACACTCAAGACACTACCTATTTTTGTTACATGCATATTTAAGGACATTTATTGGAGAGGATATATATATTAGGAAGATAAACGAAATGAAGGAAACGAAGTAAAAATCAAAGAATGACACTGTGCTATACAACAGAGTATAGTTACCTCTCACCTCTGCTCTGAGGTAAAAGATTAATACTTAACTATAATTTTAAAAAATTAAACACTTACCGTACTTCTGGTACTAAAAATGTGGTAGTTTGGGCTGTTAGTGTAATACCTGTGGAGGAAAAGATCAAAGACAAATATTAAAACTAATTTTTCCTCCAAATCAGAGGGATTCTATACATGGACAGAGCACGCTGTGGGTTTCCGCCCAAACGCTACTGGAAAGAGTATTCAGGGGTATAGCTGAGGATGTCAGTGAACTCTACCCCCCAGTCCAGGGGATTAGTGTTTGTCCTGTATCTGAAGACACTGGAATGAGACTTACAGATGCTGCCCGATTTACAATCGGGTTATGTCTCGACAGACCCATCGTAAATTGAAAATATCCTAAGTCACAAATGCATTTAACATACCTATTCTACGGAACACCCATCTTGGCTTGACTATCCCAAATGTGGTCAGAGTACTGACGTTAGCCTCCAGCTGGGCAAAATCATTCAACTCAAAGCCTATTTTATAGTAAAGTGTTGACTATCCCATGTAATTTATTACGCACATTGCTCTGACACCATCATAAAGCAGAAAAGTCATAAGTCAAAAAGTTGTGAAGTTGAGCCATTGTTAAGTCAGGAACTCTCTGTAAATACTTTTACATCTTTGCTTTTGTTTTAGGATGAAAACTGTTGAAGAATATTGACTCTAATCCCTTCACTAATAAACTGAGTTAAAAGAAAATGAATAAAGATTGAAAATCCATAAAACAGTATTTCTTGTTTGAAACACTGAAGAACAAATTTCTGTGAGTCCTTGTTCATTATCATTTCTCTCCAGTATTCGAGGTACTTTAATTTCTGTCTATATGATCTATCTAAAGCTGTGCTGTCTAAAAGAAATATAATGTGAGCCACTTATGTAATTAAATTTTTTCTAGTAGACACATTAAAAAAGCTAGAAGAAACAAGTGAAAATGATTTTACTAATATAATTTATTCAACATGTAATCAATATAAAACAATTATTAATGAGATATTTTGCATTTTTTTGGTACTGTCTTTGAAATCCAGTGTGTATACTATACTAACAAAAAATCTCAATTTGGACTAGCCACATTTCAAGTGTTCAAAAGCCATATGTGGCCAGTGGCTATTGTAAAATATCATCTTAAAATTCCTTCACTTTCCCTTTGCTTCAATAATCTATTCCACGTCTACGTTACACACCAGTTGCCACTGGAATTGCTCCGTCCCTGAAATCTTAAGTCAGAGGCAATTCTGTGTGTGTGTGTGTGTGTGTGTGTGTGTGTGTGTGTGTGTGTGTGTGTGTGATTGCTGGGATATCACTACATAAGTCTTTTAGCAGAATTATACAAGCCTTAATGGTATTCTAAATTCTTATTAACAGATATCAGTCACCAGTATAATGAAACACATTTTATAGATATACAGATCAAATATGAGAACATGTTCATGTATTTTTATACATCCCTATAAAGCAGTGGTCCCCAACATTTTTGGTCCCAGGGATCGGTGCTCCTATGAGAATCTAATGCCTGGTGATCTGAGGTGGAGCTGAGGCGGGGATGCCATAAAATGAGATATTTTCTCAAGGGCTCTTTTTTCAAATAAGTGTGAAGCATTTCCCACTTCCTATGAATCTAATATAAGACCCCTTTCATCATAGTAAGAAAGAGAGAAACTTCAGGAGAAAGAAAAATAAAAGTGGCAGATTTTGTATTTTAATTTACAATGTTAAAGTATGCAATTTGATCTGTGAATGAAACCTGGTAGCTAAATGACAAAACTACTTCTCCTGACCAGCCCAGCTGCTCCTTCATCAGCTTCCCACTAGAGCTGGGGACAAGTTATAGAGGCAACAGTAGTTAAAGGAGTCATATTTAATTTATTAATTTCATCAGAGACAGCTATAATAACACCTTCTCATCCTTGCTTTCTTAATTATGTCAAATATTTAATGTGGCGCTGTTGAAAATAGGCCTGGGAGGACCACAGGTGTGGGGTGTGCAGATGGACCATGTCCTGGCACCATTTTGTTTGTTTGTTTGTTTTAAACAAAAAGGACACTGTCATCTCGCTCTTGGACCATGAGAGCCTATCCTTCCTGTTCTCTCTAGTGTGTTCCCATTCTACCAGCTCTTCAAAATCGAAAAAAATTCTTAACTTTTATTCCTTCCTTCATCTCCCAAGAGGTAAGTCCTTTCCTAATTTTACTTTTTTGTCTTTCTTTCTAAACTAAGGAATATATTCTTTGGGTAAACCATTTTCTCTCAAATCCCCTATTCATCCTACTGTACATACCCACGAATTGGTCTTTGGGCATCTGACAGAAAAACGTGTGAAACCGTTATATTGCAGGAAGCATAGTATGCTTTCCACAGAAAGTCCAAGCCCCATTGAATACATTACCATGAGACAAAAAAGACTTTGAGACAAAAAGTATTTTCAAGGACAAAGAAGATCACTCCATGAAAAGTATGACCCAATAGAACTAGTGGAGCATAAGAAAACAAATGGAACATTTATAAAAACCGATCATCTATTAGGTCATAACGCAAGTCTCAACACATTTCAAAGAACAGGTATCATGTGGATCCTGCTCTCTGATTATAGTACAATTAATAGAGACATCGTTGACAAAAAGATAAATCTTTACGTACTTGGACTTAGTCAAACTGCTCAATATTTCAAGAGTTATAGGAGAAATCATGGTGAAAGTTAAAAATATCTAGAAGTGAACAATAAAACATTATGCATCTTTTTTTTTTATGGGATACTATGGGATATTAATACCTTTAAATGTCATCAGAAAAGATAAAGGCCAAAAACTATTAGCTAAATGTCTGGCTTAAAATGTTAGAAAAAGTATCAGAATGAGCCCAAAGGAAATAGAAGAAAGAGATAAAAATGATAGCAGAAATCAATATAAAACAAAAATTACAAAGATGAGGAAAACAGACAAGCTTATGGCAAGACTGAGCAAGACAAAAAAGAGATGAGACAATATTAATGACAAGGGACCATAATTACAGAAAAAGCAAAGAGTAAAAAAGGAAATATTTACAATTATGTGACAATTTTGAAAAATTACATGAAATAGACATTTTAATATATACTATTGAAACTAACTCCAGAAGAAATAAAAGGCCTAAATAACTCTATAGCCATTAAAAGATTTGAAGCAATAGTTTTACCTTCCTCACAGATTTCAAAGAACAAAGTATCCTAATCCTATACAAATTCTTCCAAAGAACTGATAAAGAGATAATACTCTTTAACTCATTTTGTAAATCTACTCTAACACTGATATCAAAACCAAACCAAGACATTTTGAAAAAGAAAAATATAGACATAAAAATCCTAAAGAAAATATTTGCTAATTGAATTCAGCAGGGTATAAAGAGGTAATAAACCATGACCGAGTTAGATTTATCCTATATATGCAGAGATGATCTTATTAGAAAACTTTACAAATGAAATTCACCTCCTAAGATATTTACTATCTATCTGGTCCTTTACAGAGAAGTTTGGTGACAACATAACAAAACTTGCAAGCTCCCTGAGTTCATAGGCCATCCTTATTATCAGCTATCATGATTTATTGATTCATTGTTTGCCAAGTACGTGCTGAGAGCTTTAAATATATAATTTCATTCAAGCCTCACAATCACCCCGTGAGATAAATTTTCTTATCTTCACTTCATAGGAAGGAAAATGAAGGCTTACCAAGTTCTGTCAGAATGCTACGTTTTTGCTCTTTCTCACTATTTCACTGACCTTTCCAATGGCGACTCTTAACTATTTGACCTCTCCACCTGTCCAGTGACGTGCCCTGGATCCCTTCCGAAACCTCTATAATGGCGTGATATATTGTCGGTATTCTTACGTTTTAATGTTAGAGGGTAATGATTATTGTTCTAGCCAAACCTCCACTAAGCTGAATATTCGCAGAATGCGATTTTGCTGGTTAGTCATCCGTATTTTTACCTAGGTTGAAAAATCTTTCTAACTTAGGTTGAAAATCTTTCTAAAACATTTTGATACACTTTCCAATCCAGCAGTTACCGAATACGGAACAAAATCAAACTTGCATTAAGGATCTCGCAGAACTTTAAAGTTTTCATTCCCCAAATCAACTCACTTTATTCAGGAATCACATCGGCTCACATTTGTACAGTGTTGGCATTTTATAATGCACTTTCCCACAAATCATTCAACCACAACTACCTAATATAAACCACCCAGTACCTAGTTATCCTAGTGAAATGTCCCAGACCCCCTCCCCATCAACCTCCAATCTCTGGTGGCAACTTTTTGGTTCTCATATACGCTTCTCCTCTCTCGCAAAAGCAGTGCAGTAGGAGGACACGAGTGTAAGGAATCCTGTGGGCTCAGCTGTCCAAGAGGACAGCGACGTGAAGTTACCAGCAGAGTCCTAACAGCGTCCCCTCATTTTCTTCCCTCATTCATTGAAAACTCTCGGACTGGGGCTGTGGGTGGCCGGTGTTCCGGGAGCTCGGGAAGAAGACCGTAGTCTGTACCGGCGAGTGGTTTCCGGACACTGAGGCGCCGGTACGGGGCCCCAGCTGCTTGGCCCAAGGGGAGACCCCTGCCCGGTGGCCCTGTCCGCGACTGGTGTCTACCTCCACAGAGCGGAGCCGCAGCAGCTCATCCACGACAGCAGCACTGCCACTCCCTGGGCTGACATGGCACCGCGGACCCTCGGCTCAACCGCCCAGGCCGCGCTGGCGCTGGACTCGCGCTGTCCCGGGTGCGCCAGCGGAGCACGCGACGGAGGCGCTGCGGGGCGAGCGCCGGTGGCCGCGGTCGGGCCTGCTCACCGGCGACAGCAAGTGCGCGTGCGTGCCAGCACGCTGCGCCCTGCGCTCCTTAGGTGCCTGCAAGTGAGTTGCTGGAGTCGAAAATCTAAACTAGATTTTAGGAAAGGCAGAACCGTGCTATATTTTGGAGTAAAATAGCAAAACCACTTTAGAAAATCTGAGATGGCTGGATGAAGGCGAAACTTTTAAATCAGTGTATCTTTTAGCCCAAATCTTCGTTGTGTACGACCTCGGCAATAGCAAATAAGTATCCGGCATTTTCCAGAGAACAGGCACTCCACAGATGATTTTTAATTGAACAGAAATGAACAGTAACGTGTGCTTATTGAACAACTACTGTATGCCCGACACTACCTCGTGCAGTTGAGTACAAAGAAATAGGATAGCATTCTGGTTTATAAAGAGGTTTGTAATCCCGAGGTAATGCCAAGATAAACAAACACGAAAGTTATCCCGTAGTATACTTTATCTGTTTACTTGTCGGTAGACAAAATAATCTGAACCCTTGAGTGCTGCGATTGTATGTTTATTCCTTCTCATGTCAGCAGTCCCCAGCTCAGTCTGTTTCTAGTAGCTTTTCAATGTTTACTGACTTATTGAACCATTGAATAGAAATAAAATACTAAAACACGCTCTAAGGACCATTAGAGAACGTGAATGCATAGACGCGAATTGGGAGACACTACATTTAATGCGATTCTAGTCCTACTTTTTTTCTGAAGTAACTTTATATCAGCATTAGACGTCAGAGTTAATGTGTTGCAGCTGGAAGGACATTAGTCAGCATGTACTCCGGAATCCAGTGACAACTGAAACACCAAGAGGAGTGGAATGTACGGGAAGGGGCTTGGGCTCTGGACTCATACTGCCTAGATACCAATTCAGCCCTCACTAGAGCAAGTCAACTCTCAAGTCCTGTAAAATAAGGACAGGATAGTATTACCTACGTCATGTGGTTGTGAGAATTGCAAGAACTAAGTACACCGTAGGATCCGGCATTTGCTATATGACATCGTAATTCGCTCTTCCTCCCTGAGTCTGTTACTAATGTGTAAAATGAGAAGAGTTAGGATTCTATTTGATTTCCAGATTTTCGGGTTTAATGTCCTCTACCTTATTGCTTTACTTTCGAATTCGCCTTTATTGATCTCTGTCCTCATCTCTGTTCTTCTAGACCTTTGCTTTCCAATTCTAAACCTCTATGTTCCATTTCCATCCTACTGTATTACGAAATTCCACCGTTTGTATTTTTACATACTATGTCACCCGTTAATAAAAAAACAAATCATTAAAAATTAATTTAAAAATGAACGTTGTCAGAGACTGGAACCTGCAGACGGCAGACACTACTACGGCGCCCACCATGGCACCAGAATGCGTTGCTTCAGCCCAGAGCGTTGCATGCCGGGAGTTGTAGTCCGATGCCGAAGCGCGCACCTCCGCGCCTCTCCAGTTTGAAAAGCGGAGAGAAGGGCGGGTGGGCGGGGCGTCGAGGCTGCAGCGCGCCCGAAGCCCCGCCCCCGTCCGCTTCCGCTCTCGGGGTTCGCATGGGAGTGGCGCGCCAGGCCGCGGAAGGGGCGTGGCCTTGGTCCCGGGGGGCGGCAGTTGCCGCCACCAGGGCCTCCGCCTCGGGGAGGTGCTGCCGAGGTCGGCCTGCGCGGGGCAGTCATGGTCCCCCCTTGAGGGGGCTGCAGCGGGGAGGGGGCGGGGCCTGGCTGGAGGGTGGCGGCCCGGCGGGGGCGGGGGCGGGGCCGCCGCTGGCTCCTTCTTCCTCTGCATGTGGCTGGCGGCCGCAGAGCGGTTCTGTTCGCGCACTCCTCGCTGCGTCCGCTTCGGGCTCTCTTCTCGTCACTGGAGCCATGGCGTTTGCCGAGACCAACCCAGCGGCATCGTCCCTGCCCAACGGCGACTGCGGCCGCCCCAGGGCGCGGCCGGGAGGGAACCGGGTAACGGTGGTGCTCGGCGCGCAGTGGGGCGACGAAGGCAAAGGCAAGGTGGTGGATCTGCTGGCGCAGGACGCCGACATCGTGTGCCGCTGCCAGGTGAGCTCTGACGGGAAGCCGGGCCCGGCATCTCGGGCCCAGAACCCGGATCCTCCGTCCAAAATAAGGTGTCACCTTGAGCTGCTTTCCTCCTGCTATGAGCTGCGGCGACGTGGAGAAATGGTGGGAGGTCAGAGACCCCTGACCTGGGATCTTGGCTTGCGGGGTTTGAGTGGCTCTGGAGGAAAATGCGGGTTCCGCGGGAGCCTTGGAGAGATGCGCGGTGCCTGGGGACCAGCAGTTTTCGGTCTGAGGACCCGTGCTCAGCCCCAGGATTGGGGCCGGGGTGGGGATGGGATATGGTCCGAGTTTGAGGAGGTACCGCCCGAGGCCTGCTCCCGACGCAGGGCGGAGACCAACCCCGCGGCATCCTCTTTCTCATCACCCTCCCTCCCCCGCCCCGGGGAAACCGAGCGGGAGTGGACTGTTCCGAAAAGCCCTGAGATCCAGGCTCACCGTTCCCCCACCTGCAGGCCCCGAGCTTGCAGACCTTCGCCTCCGGTCCACTTTGTTGACACGAGAGCCACCTCAGGGCTTTGGACTGTTTCATGGCCCCGGTTTTTTACTCCGTTTCCTATATATTAATATCAAGGGGAGGTTATTTTTACTTGTTGGTCCTAGAGGACGCAATTCCAGTAATTTTACTAGTGAGGCAAACAAATATATGGATGTCAGATCTGGTATTTAGAAACATTTACATCGTTACGCACACATCAAAAGTGAACTTTCGGGAAATAGAATAGTAATGTACTTCCTACCGGGAGACACGTGGTTTTCAGTGTAATCTTTCTTCCTATTTGTCGTTTGCTTCGAAGCAGCCTAGAGGCTAGGCCTTTGTAAAGGCTCCTAGATAGCTACTACCAATTTCAAAATTTGAAATAGTTGAGCAATAACCACTTTCAAAACAAATCGTACTGTAATATTTGAAGTCAACCGCTGCCTGTTTAGGTCGCAGGATATTTCTTCATGAAACACACATGGCACAATATGATGATGCTGCGCCGTTTTATGTTCCAACAAGTTGGTAGGCCCACTTGACTGGAAGCTTTCTACCTAAAATTGAATAAGTACCATTTCAGCGTGCAGAAACAGGGTATATAAAAAGATAAACGCAGCTATTCTGACTTATCTTGCTTTTTTTGCATGCAGAAATCCACCCTGCCCATTCCTCAGCTGAGATAGCCAGCCGTTGCCTCACTGGCTCTTCTTAATACTAGCACCACCACCTGCATCACCACCTCTCCCTCCATGCCCACTTTCTATTCCCTCACCTGTCTGGCAACATACATTCCTGACTTAATTGCCATTGAACTGCTGCCCCACATGCCTTAGGAGGTGCTCCGGAAGCCAGCCTTCACCTCCCTTTTGTCTTCACATCAGATCTGGCCATGCTGTGGGCAGAGAAGTCTGAGAAGACCTGACTCTTCCCCAGCAGAAGGGGAGAGAGGCTGAGGCCTGTTTGTGTACTTCACTGTGTCATTCCTGACTGTCTTCCTTACCTGGAGATAGTAGTGCTCACGCTGAGCTACATTATGGGTTATGACAAGATTTGGGGATGTAATCATTATAGCATTTATTAGGAAAGTTCCTCAATTTTAATAGCCCTTTGAAAAATAGTGGAATGAGTTTGTAGATTGGACGTATTGCTATGTTACTGCGAAAGCAGTCTTGAAGGAGGTCTTGGACCAGTCTGCTCCGATGCCCTTGGAAAGTCTAAGAGAGAAGTGATTGAGAAGGAACCAAGTTTGGCTTTAAAATGTTAGCTAAAGATATAGGAGAAACATGAGCAGACTTGTTTGGCTTACCTTACCTGTAAACTTTTGTCTTACTACCTTCCTTCTATAATTCTAAAATCTTTATATTCCAGCACCTTTTAAGTGCTCAACATTAGAAGGATTCTTCTTGGTCTTGTTCAAGTAGATGAGTAATGAATAGATTTAAGCGTATCTCCTGTAATGCACCTTGGTGACTTTATACCATTTGGTCAGTCCTAGCAAGCTGACATCCACTTAATGAAGTTCTTCTGGCTTACAAAACTGAAGAATATGGAATGCTGTGTATAGAGAGCTGGAAATAGTCAACATTTGAGCTTCAGTTGCCTTGTTTGACAATTCAAATTTTGTATATTATTGAAAATATGTACTTTGTTAGAGTTTAATATTTTTTTGTAACATTTATGCCATAAACTCAAATTTTATACAGATCGTTTCTCCAGAAGTGGTATATACATAATGTATCCATGTTTCAACAGTGGAATCATAAAATAAGGAATTTTTTTCCAATATAAAATACAGTTTTAAAAAGAAAAACTGGCATTGCATTTAACTATATATTTTTAATATATAAAATGCCTTTTTGGAAAGACTAGATGCAAAGCTAGTGGCATTTTTATCATCGTAGCACTTAAGGGCTATATTTCAGAAGCAGGATTTATAGGGAGTTATTTATAACTTGATAGATACTTTAGATCCATAAATAAGTGTATAGGACCTGCATCAAAAGACAACCACTACTGATGCCTTAATTTTAAATCAATATGTCTTTTAAGAAAAAGAGAGAAGAATTATGTATAGGACCAGCTCCCGGCCCATAATGAGTATCACTGGGGATACGATCACATAATGAGTATCTACTGGGGACTACTTAGCCTCAGAGTTAAAAAGCTGAAAAAGGCAGGGATCGTGCCCACAAGGAGCTTATAGTCAAGTGGATAACTTTTACTAAAACAAGGATTGCCAGGCTTGGGACAGAGAGGGGTACTAGTGCAGGTTTTTCGAAAGATTAAAGTGTGGGAATAGGAAGGCCCCTTTCTGGCAGCACAAAAGTAGTTTTGTTAGGAAGCCTTTTACTGTTTTCCCCGCCTAATCCTCTCAGAGTAAACTATTATACTTTATTTCCTTATTTTGTTGAGTAGAAACTACAGAGGTTTTAACTATTGCAGTTTGTACCGGGCCTTAAGCAAGGGCTTGTTTATTGTTCTTGGAGAAAGCAAGCTTGGTAGTCTTGGTTACAATGACAGGCATGAAGTTGCCTCTGAACAACAGTATTCTCTTTTTTTATGTCCCCTGAACCGCCAGGGTTTTAAAGTTAAAGAGAAAATATTAACTAAAATTAAGTATAAAGGGAAAGTATATCCTGTCACTTGCTATGTATAAAAGCTTGCCATAAAAATAAACTCAATGGAAAACATGTTAATTTGTAGCTAGAGGCTAGTATCTGTTGAAGCCTTTGAAACCAGCTACTAAGTTGTAAGTTATAAAGAAGTGTAAAGAGATACGGCAGCAAACTGAGGCTTTCTCTTTGAAATCATCGAAAAAATTGCAAAAGGGGAATGACTTAAGTGTTTTTTAATGTCCTGACCTTACACAGCTAAAATGTTTATCTCCCAAACCACTACCCATTATTTTGGAGATGGTAGAGAATCAGCATTTAAGGTAAACCATTCTTCCAGTTTATAACAGCTACTATTTCTGTGTCTACTATCAGGGTTGCTTTTTAGATGCGTAGTTTATAGTATTTCCCAAGTACCAAGTGTCCATTGCTGCGTGGTTAAGTCTTGCTTTCTTGGATTACTGTGCTTCCCCTACTAGTATATAAATTTTCTGAAAAAGAGGACTTGTGCTTTTTTTTTTTTTCTTCCAGAGCAAATAGAACTGTGTGAAGCAGAGAAGAAGGAAATACTCAGTAATATTTATCGGGTGACTTGATCACCCCTAGAAATTTCTTTAAAGTCACTAGTTTAACCCTTTCCTGTAAATTACTTTTACCCCCGCCTGGCCGATTTCATTGCCTGGGCATTAGTTTAAGGCAGAATCTCTAGCATTTCTCGGATTAACATTTGTCACTTAGTAGTTTTTACATTGTACCATTATGTTCAAAGGCTTTAATAAGTTTATATTAAAGGCTTTAATAAGTTTATATTAAAGTTGTGTCTATGAGAAAATGGATAACTGATATTTGTATCTTTCATTGTAAATATTCCTCAGCATATTTCAGTTAAATGCCATGCACTTCTAGCAAACAGTTTTTCTCTGCTGTGGGCAGTAGATCTTAAAGTTTGGTCAATGAGAATGTCCCAAGTTGTCCATTATTTAAGCCTATTTTATTAATATATATAATACCATCATCTCTACTTTTGAGGAATTAATTTTTAAATCATATGAGATCATCTCAGTGGTGTCTGACCAATATTATTGTGTTTTAAATTTTGGTGGAACAAGTGGACTAGTTGGACAGTTTCAAATATCTCTAGGAAAAAGCTGTTGCCTAGAACAAATCTAGAATAAAAAGTAAATTGGTATATACTTAGTAGCTTGCTCACTGTAACTAGATACAAATGTAGCTATATTATCCCTTGGGTACTGTGTCAGATTTTGATACCAAATATCAGTGTGAATGAGCTACATGCTAACAAGTAAAGATTGGAGACTATTATAATACTTTCATCAGTGGAAAAGGAAACATGGAGGTTTTCAGTATTGCCTAGTGAAAGTGATTGAAACACAGATAATAGAGAAAAGGTCTCATGACTACTCTGGCTCCAAGATGGGATGGTTCTTTAGATTGAACCAGCTTTTAATTATATTTAATTCAATATGATAAAATTCTTCTTTAAAAACAGGAGTTCTCTCTCATGAAATTTTCAAAAACAGGATTTTTGTCTGTATCAAGGCTTTAAAAATCTTTTTAAAGAAAGGATTTTATTTGTGAGAGAAGACTTTTTTGACTTGACATCTGCAGTTCAATTTCAGTGTATTTTAAAGAAAATATTCATAAATGTAATGATTAAGTGAATTTTTATCAAGCATTTACAAAGACTGCATAGCATCATTGGGTCGTGTATTTTTGGTTGCATGTCTGCTCCTCCCATCTGTGACCCTGGTCATCTCTGACCCTCATTCAGTTAGTGTGTATATTAGGGTCTAAAGCATCTTAATTAGGACCCTAAGACCCTCCAAGGCAATGGCCGTTCTCCCTTCATTGTCAGAAGTCGTTTCATAAAGGTAATTTAAGGTATAAAAATACAAGGTACCTGAGATGTTTATCTCTTATATGAAACCGAAAGGTCACCATAATCACATAAGGTAAAGTGGATATCTTAAGCCTTTAAAAGATAACTGAGCAGTGTGCTTGGATGTCTCTGCTAAAAAGAAATTCAGACACCCTGTATATGTTTTCTCTTCCTATCTAGTGTGTCTGGTTACTGCTGAATAGTTTTATTTGATCAACTTACTGGTGGTAACTTAACCTGGTCTGCTTTGAAATCATAAGCTACCTGCAGTTATATGAACGTTTTCACAAAAGAACAGTCATCCTTGTTCATAATTTATTGCCGTGGATTGACAAGTGTTTTAGTTTGGGCAATAGTGAAATGAGAGAGAGACACGGGTCTTACAGTCGTTTTACCAAGAGAGCGGCACAGGTAATCAGCATCGACTCAAAAGACTATTGGATTCCTAAGAAGCTTGAAGACTCTAAACAAGAAATAAGAACCCTTTTATTGGTTGTGGGAATAGTTCCAAGGCATGAGGCCTGAGGCATTGCTGCCCTCCGCTCTAATTCATAGTGGATAGTAGGAAAAACTCTTGACTTTGTGATTGTGTTCATTTTGAGCTGCATGATTACAGTACAATGTTCATGTACGTATTCAGAGCAAAAAGGACAAAGAAGACACTTAGACTATTTCAGAGGCTTCAGTGGCCTGAGAAATGCCTCTGGGCTGCGTGCATGAAATTGCCAAACCTCTACACTTGGGGCCTCCACTGTTGCCAAACCGGAAAAGAGACAGCATCGTTTCCGGTTTACAACACTGTCACAGCAGGAACTCACTTAGTTGGGGGAGTGATTTTGAGAGAAGGAAGACTTAATAGCAAATTTACAAGTTAAGGATTAGGAGTGACTTTTGCAGACAAATGTCATTTCATTTTCTTACAAACTTTTTTTTTTTTTTTTTTTTAAATATCCCTGGACCTTTGGAGCTTCTTAGTTAGAAACTTACACTTTCCTGAGCCAAGCTTTAATTCTAGAGTTGGGCTTGACAGCCTCTGGTTCTTTGGAGCTGTGGGGGAAAAAAAAATTAAGACACTTGTCTTCTGAATTTTTTAAGCTTAAAATCAAATTAGGAAGCAAAAGCATACATGGAAAAGCTGAGAATAGTTACAAAATAGCTAAATACGATTATATCATACTTGTATCTTACAGTACTGTGTTTTAGAGTTTTGTTCTTGAGAGCATAAATGTTAAAATTTAGAAGTTAATCATTTTTATATTTAGTTATCACTAGTGCAGGATGTGGATTTGGGGAGCCAGCTGTATACATACGACGTCGCAGTGAGTTTGTTTTGTGAGTCATGTGGATTCTTTGTTTGCAAGCAAAGGAAGGAGACAGTCTTAAGCAAAATGGGGATTTGTTTGAGGGAAGAGCCTGATGGCCGGGCCTCAGAGTGGCAGGAGACAAAGGCAGCCCCGGGGACTCAACAGCCGGAACCGGCAGCCTTTCATTTTAGGATGCTCCCTTAAGGGACAGGCTTCTCTAACTCCTCACCGCCTTCCTCTCTATTCAAAATCAAATTCCCAAGACAGAGGAGCTTGATTGGTTCGGGCTTGGATTAGGTTTCCCTGCTGGATCAAATTACCATGGCCAGAGGGGGTGATTCCTATGATTTGCAAAGTAAGGGGAAGGGTGGGGAGGAGAGGGACTGAACTGACTTGCTATTTTACAGTTCTTTGTTGGTCTACCAATTAATTAAACACGTTCTGTTTTTCTTTTTTAAGTTAAGTAATATAAAACACAACTTTGGTAATTAAAAGTGTTTGTTAAGTGCCACTTGAGTGACTGGGATCTTAAGTGTTATGGGAATTGAGAAAAACAGCAAGAGGTAGGTAGCTACATGTAACTATTAATATGAATATGTGATTAATACTGTATCTGGGGGGTATAACGTACCAGGCTTTGTTTGGGGGAAATTTTGGAATGAGAAGGGAATAGTATATCTCTGTTAAAAGTAGAACAAAAAAATATCAACCTCTCGTCATTTATATAGTCCTATCTGGCCTCCCAGCGCTAACTAAGAATCATTAAACATGATCAAATTAGTGCAGGATGTGAATTTAGGGAGCTGGCTGTGTAAATGCTATGTCACAGTGAGTTTGTGTCCTTGCCGCATATCCTGGTGCCCAGCACATGGAGTTGCCCATGTGAGAAGCAGTTCTGTCACGAGTGTGGAAACCCACGAGCGTGGAAGCGCACGCACAGTTCAGAGTCTCTGCTCATAGTTCCTTGGTGGGCGTGGGCCAAGGGTGAGGTGCTGCGGGCAGTGCCATCCATTTTTCTTTGTTTTGCCCTCTACTAATTCATATGACCTCTCCCTGGACCAGTATCATTTGTATCCCGAGCTCCCAAGGTGAATTTTGTACGTTCCACACAATTTGTACAAATACTTCAAATGCGAAGTTTCATCTGACCCATTTTGGGAAATATGGCCCCGGACTAACACTTGTTTCCCCGAAAAGATTTCCATGTCAGGAAGCTCCCTCAGGCTCCTCTGGAGGCCGGAGATTAGAAGCTTTCATACCCCACCCCTCCCTTAGGCACTACGGACCAATCGCTTTCTCATCTCTGTACCTTAACAGGATAATCTAGGGTTATTCTGGGTACATCTGGCCATATTTTCATAATCAAACAATTTAAATGACATTTAAACTATATAGTTAACCTTAATAAGATAAGGTTATTAAAAAATGTTGGTTAATGTTTGAGTGAGCAAGCTGTTGATTCAAATGTCCGTTCAAGCCTTTTGCAGCTGAAATGTTCTAGCCTAACCCACCACTGGTGATCTTGAAGGAACTTAAAGAATTATACCAGTTTATCCCCCTAAAGTCGTCTCTCACAACCGATCACTACCTCCCGCCTCAAGCAAACACATCAGCATCATCTCCGTCGTGGTTCTTGTCGTTATTACTGCCTGCCTTGGTGAAATATTATCCAGGAGAGCAGGCTTTAGTCATACGGCAGGGACATTGTTCTGTACCACCGAGTTAATCATTATTTCATCAAATGGTTATGTTAGTGTATCTAGAAAAATGATTGTGTGCATTGACTTACTTTAAAGGTCTACTCCAAAAATTACAGTGTAGATAGCTTTTTTAAAAAATATTAAACAAATGATTGATTTTTTTAAAAACTAGTTTTGTTTAAATAATAATGCTTTATTGGTTGTTTGTCTCGAAGTTACCAATACTTCATAACGATTTAGTAAAAATATATTAAATTTAGTGATTTATAACAATTTAGAATTAAATAATTATAATAGCAAATTAGCATTTTCCTAGGATCTAAAGAAATTTTAATGAGCTTCAGACTCAGAAAAGATTTTTCTTTAAAGTTTGAGGAAAGGTTCCTAAATTATAAAAAAGTTGTGATAAAAAGGGCTAACATTTGTCAGAGGGATAAAGAAAAACTAAAAATCAAGCGAGATTTGTTCTGTGAATTATTTTAAAACACCTAAGACCAGTATGTTCTTTTGATATGTGTGTGTGTGTGTGTGTGTATACATATATGTATATATACACACACACACATATATATATATTCAGATTCTATCAGAATTGGTGATAAACTTGCCCAAGTGTGAAATAATAATAAATTACCAGGAAGTGTATTGTAATATTGTTCATAACGATAAAAGATTGGAAACAACCAAATGCCTCTCTTACGGGACCAGTTTAATAAATTGTGTGCCCATACAAAAAACAATATGGAGAGGCGAAGCAGCTTTAAAACTGAGATGGTTCTGTTTATAAGGTTATGGAATGAGCTCTAAGATTTGTTAAGTAAAAAAGGCAGGCTGCCCAGGTGTATAGTTTGCTAACATTTGTATACCTAGAATAAAACAATATATAAATATGTGTTTGTATATGCAAAATTACCTCAGGAAGGACCCAAAAAACTGGTGGTAACTGGTTGCCTCGTAGCAGGGAACTGGGGCAGGGTAGGAGATGGAGTGTAAGAAAGACTTCGCTTTGTACTGTGCATCCGCTGTGCCTTTGTAGCCTATGCATACGATTCCTATTAAAAATAAATAGTAAAAATATACACCTGTTCCCTTGGTGGTATCAAGCCAAGGAAGTATCGCTTACCTCTCCTGCTTCTGTCTTCCTGTGTCTTGCCACCCACCTGTCATCTTGTAGACTACAGGCCACCACTGTCAAATGTTTTTTTTTTTTTTTTAAAGCATAAATGACATACACTAGTTTTCAAACAAGGAATTCTTTACTTTGTACAGGGCAAAACACAGTGTGAACAGGCATTGCTTTTTTTGAAAAACCTATTTTTCTAACATTTTTGTGAATTCATCATTGGTGACGATTTGGTAACATTCATTTGTCAAAAATAGCCTTGTGATCAAGTTAAACTAGTCATTCTCAGGAGAAGTCATTTTGATTGGTATTTTTAAATGTCCGACAAGAATGTTGTTAAACTTTTAATTTATTGTAAATATATTCTTATCTTGTGGTTTACTTTAAAATTTTTGTGAATATTGTATAGGAGTTTAAACCTATAAATAATTTGTGTTTCCTTCCATTCTTTTTAAGCTTAGAAATTAGAAAAAAATATTTCATCACTTAATATTCAGTCTCTTTTGGACCTAACTTTTATCACTTGACTTCACATTTTGCTATAATCGATCATTTAGTCATGAATGTTTCACTGTGGATTCACAATATGATTCTGAGCTTTAGAAGTTCCTTGACCCAGTGTTTTACTTTATTCAGAGATGAGCAGATTCAAGGAATCTGTCACTAACCAAACTAACAAGACTTTTTATAAATTTAAAAAACAGAGTCTCAGGATAACTAGTATTTGAGGGAGTTATGTGGGAGATTTTCTAGTTGATAAGTCCACGTAAGAATACAAATTTCAGGGCACATAGTTGCTTGACACACCCTTAGAACAGTGAGAATTATGTGAATATTTACATTAGAGTAACTGGGTGGATTATTCTTTTCTGTTTTGGAGATTTTGTTGTTGCTTAGATAAAATATCATGGGTAATTCATTAGATTGCTTCATATCCTACATAGTGCCAAAAACAGAATAACAAACTAATGGTTCCCTGTACTTTTTCACTTTTTTTTCTCTTTTAATAAGAGATATATCTTCCAGAAACCCGATTCTCCAATTTCCAGATCCTGTCAGGGATAATCACTCAGGCGTAGTCTAGATGGGGCGGCAGAGAGGGGAGCCGCTCTGCCGTGAAGCCTGTAAAGCATAAGTATTCGTGGCAAATACTTAGGTTTCCTTAAGTTACATTGACCTTTTAGCAGGAAATCATTAATTCACTTTGGAAGGAGATATGTTTCCTATTGTTAGGTTCAGTTTTCCCTTGTCTTATATTTCAGGGAGGAAATAATGCCGGCCATACAGTTGTCGTAGATTCTGTGGAATATGATTTCCATCTTTTACCCAGTGGGATAATTAACCCAAATGTTACTGCGTTCATTGGTGAGTATATACTGAACCACCTGGGAATTTTTTCTCCCATTGATAGTAGTGTTCATTTTTCATCATCTAAACTGATTTCATCTTTCACTAATCAAATGATCAGTCTTGACCTTGACACCTTCTGGAATATACCTAACTTTGGCTATTTTACAACTCTTTTAGACCTTTTAACACTAATATGTTTTGGAATGAATGCTTTGCATCTATCTGTGATCATTGGCAATCTGAATTCTATAAAGTATTAGATCATCAAATCAATTTTTCAAACACTGATGCACAGTAAGAAAAACAAGAAGTCTATGTTTTATAAATTGATTCTGAACCTTTGTGACATATGATGCAGTCTGATATTTTCTACTCTTGTTTTTTTTTTTTAATTCTAATCACAACCCACTAAATTTATTTTATGACTATTAATAGGGTGTGATTCCCCAATTTGAAAGACATTGATCTAGAGTCTACTGTGACCTGGTTCAATTTGTCTAAAACTACATAACTAGTTTCTTTCAAAATGAGTTTCACTTTGTTTCAAAGAGCTTTAAAATCATTGTATAAAATTATTAAATATTATTTATATTAAAATATTATATAAATATTCATTGTAATTTTAATATATTTTTTATATTCTATGTATTATGTTATATTGTGTATTTACATTATACCACTGTGTGTTTAAAACTTGGAATCCTTTCTATGGTAATTCCCTGATAAATCAGAATGTCCTATTAAAGTCCCTCACTCTCTACTATTCTAGATAAAGGGTTATTGTAGATGTCTCTATTTCTCTAAATACCATTATGTATGTCTGTAAGTACAGGTGTTTAAGGTTGGGATTTGTCTGTTTTCCTTTAGGAAATGGTGTGGTAATTCACCTACCTGGATTATTTGAAGAAGCAGAGAAAAATGTTCAAAAAGGAAAAGGTATGAAAAAATGAATCTGCTTTGCCCGGTAACCAGTTATTTTTTTTTTAAAGTTTTGTTGAGATCGCACGCCAGACAAACTTGACATTTTTGTCTTATACTTTAAAATTGCTGGTTATTGTAGGACAAGATTTTAAATGTCAGTTATTAAATTTTATTTATTACAATCGGTATGTAAACAAAAGACAAACATAATGAGGTCATTGTATAAGTCTTGGCTTTTTTACACATTGGCCATCTACAAACTTTATCTTGAGGGAGCTAGAATTACTAAATCTTGGTGGCAGAACTAGGAAATTTATGAATTCATCTTGTCGTTTGCGCTCAAATTAGCATTCCCTTCTGCCCAAACCAAAAATTAGCCTAGTACAGTCAGGGGGACACAGAAGCCCATTTTGCACACTGTCGGTCTTGTTTCTTTGAGGACGTGGCGTTCCGTGGGTGGCTACAACCCAGGGATGAAAGAGGGTTGTTTGGGTCCCTCTCCAAATGAGAGTAATGCCTTCTGTGCGATGTTGTCTTCCATCTCCTCAAAAAACGATTCTAGATTTCCTACCTTTCCTTACCTCTTTCAGATTTTTGGAAGTCTGTTCAACTTGGCTACCTTGCTAGGGTTTGAGGGGAATTTAGCAATGCAAATAGCACACAATTGAGGAAAATCATTAGTGTAGTTTCCTCTTAGCTTAGCTCGTATTTAGAATACTCAATTCTATTACCTTATTAAAGTTTATCGTTCTGGGTTAAAAGTAGCCACCATCCTCCAGCATTTCTGATGACTTAATCTGACTTCACAGAATGCTTTCTCACTAGCATCTCTGCTGTCCTCCCTGCGTTTTTACGTGTCAGCTTTTCTAATTGGTCAGCTCGAGGTTCCCATGCTGCTCTCTGCTCTCCTTTACCCTCTAAAAACTCTGTCCTACTCCTTTCCCTTCTGGCCCATCTAATCCAGCTGAATCCACTCCGCTGTGTTTCTGCGTAGTATTTTCTTTATAATATTCCCTAAGCTAACTTCAGAGTTTGTATTTATATGTCAAAAAGGCCTATCAAGGGGAAGGATTAATATTCTGGTTTATCTTTTAGCACTTTATGGAAGAGGTGCTCTTTAATCTATAAGCAATAATTTTCAAAATCTTTGGATATTATCAAAATTAACTAATTTTTAATATCTGAAATTAATTTTGAAAATGTTTGGAGCATGGCGACTTATTCTTAGAACGCATATAGCTTATTAAGATGTACTGTCTTTAAAAAATATCTATTTAGCTTCAGTTATCTTCTCATTTAATAATTATTTTTGAACATTTATTGGATGACTGGCTATCCTATGAAACTCATGGTCTCTGCTCTCAGGCATTCACAGATAAATGGAGAGATTGTGTGTGTGTGTGTGTGTGTGTGTGTGTGTGTGTGTGTGTGGTTACAATTCAGTGTGCTAACTACAGTAATTGATAGTACTTGACAGGAATTAGTGAGAACATTCTATGTTACTTTGTTTAATCACACTTTTTATAATTGTCTTTTGGGAAAGGGTGCTAGTCTCAAAATTCACTCCTGTTTCTGGAAATACCCCCTCTGCTCTGTATCTAACTCCTCTTCCCTCCGCCTCCAACAAAAATATTCTTTTCCTGCCATTTGCTTTTTTTGATTCCTAGAAGTATTTTATGTGGCTATAGCTGGCTTGAATTTGAAGCTTTTTACAGCAAAACATTTAGAAAGATAGAATTTGTGAATGAGTTTGTATATGTAATGAATGACAATTGAGAAAATTTCTATTAAACATTTCCTATGCAGAAAAAATATATAAAAGTGATTACTTAAGTGAAAAACACTTGTAAACACTGTATTTCTAAAGAAATTAATATTTAAAAATTATTATACAAAATGTTCAATTAAATGTATCTTCCCCGCCCCTTCTCTCTAGGTCTGGAAGGCTGGGAAAAAAGGCTTATCATATCCGACAGAGCTCATATTGGTAAGGGGGGCATAATGCATTTTTTATAACTATCATTTTATCAAAAACTTAAAAAATAAAAGCATTTCGTAGCCAATTTTGTCTTGAATTTTAGTGAAAACTAAGGGTAGATTGTAATGATTGGGTTCCAAATGCATAAAATCTATTTTTTTTTTTTTAAATAAGGGCTAGGCTAAAATTTACCTATTTCTGAAGGAAGAGTTAGCTACTTAAATGAATAATATAAGCACTATTTCACAAGACATCTGCAATTCTAAAAAATAAGCCGTGTTGAAATGCAGAGAGCATTTATTTCCACACGTTAATATTCACATAAAAGTAGGTCTTTCTGGCAGATCTTTAGAGTGACTATGCCTAGAATGTAATAATACTGGTTTTCAAATGATTCAGACTTCATTCAGATTAGCCTTATTCATTATTTAGAGCAAACCGAATTCTAAAATTAATTTTAGCTGCCACCAATAAATCTGAGCCTCTCTGTTACTATACTGTCTCTGAAGTGATAGAATTGTTAATTACAAGTGACATGATTAAGAGACAATAACCAGAAAAGAAAGAACTACAAACCACATAAGACACATCTATATGATTGGTCGAACCTTTAAATTCTACTTAAATACGTGTGTCTCCTGAGGCAATAGCTGCTCTAGTTTTAACACTGACCTTCATTTAAGAAGCAGCCACATCAAAGTTCAGAAAGTGTCAGCCAAATAAGCAAACTGAAACTCTTTGGAAGGAAGCAGAGGTGGTAAATCTGTCATTTTTGTTGGCTCTTTTAAGTTTCTGATTTTAAAAAATCGTATTCTCGGCCTGTCACATATTATCTGAGTACTTTCATACATCATCATTCTAGTGTTAATATAGAAAGCAATACAGTGCTTTGTGCATTACTTTTATAGTATTTTTATCTGCTTACACTAATTGTTAACCTGATACATATTATATTCTGATAGCATGAGTCATCTTTAACTTCTTTACCCTTCATGGTTTTTATATATGGCCTTTTGGTATTCACTGCCTCTGTCTTGTGGATAAAATGAAGCACTGTTAGATGATGAAAGCCACTGCTTATCTTCAGAACTTTATCATCGTCCTTTGTCATCTGCTATATGAAATTCAGTATCTTAATCTGAGCACCACAATTTAGGATTGCACAAATAGGATAATACCTAGCATGTACCCTTTTATTAACTTATCACTTAATATACATGTTCAGATAGTTTGGCTACAGATATAAACATATGCTGATGATATCAGCTGCTGGGAAAAACATAGCACTGAGATCGTGTCTGGATTCTCCACCTTTCTTCATTACTATGTTTTGGGTTTGTCACTTGACAGTTTGCATCCTTGGGCATAGCACAGTGGTTCCGCAAGTTACTTTACTAGTTTAGACTACAAAAACTAAAGAAAATAGTGATGTAGAGGGGTCAAAGGACCAGAGTAATCAGAAAGTAATGTGGTTTAAACCATAACAAATGTGAATTAATTTTATAATTTTATTTATAGTTTTATTATATTTCTTTATTAATGATTTTTCCTTTTTAAAATAAATATATATCCTTAAAGGAAAGTTTTTCTGATAGAGGACTAAGCCCAGAGAGGATAGCTCAGACTAAAATTTAGATGTTAGTAGTAATATGTGTAACGATGTCTATATGCTTTACAATATGTGTTATTAAAAGTTTATAAAAGTGCATTTTTGGTACAATCAATTCTGAAATGATGAAAGGAAGTAAATAGTGTCATTAAAAAAAAAAACTGACTGGAAAGTTGCTGAGAATCATGAAACCTCTTCAGATTTCAGGGATTCTCCTACTGTAGGCCTGGAGGGACAGTTCTGTAAGATTCAGGCCAGGACTTTGTTTTTTGGGAGTTTTTTTTATTACTGATTCAATTTTGTTGGTGGTAATCGGTTGGTTCAGATTTTCTGTTTCTTCCTGACTCAGTCTTGGGAGATTGTATGTTTCTAGGCATGTATCCATTTCTTCCACGTTGTCTAATTTGTTGGCATATAATTGCTCATAGTGTTTTCTTACAATTTTTTGTATTTCCGTGGAGTCCGTAGTTACTTCTCTTTCATTTCTGACTTTATTTATTTGGGTCCTCTCTCTTTTACTGATGAATCTGGTTGAAGGTTTATTCTTCCAAAGAACCAACTCTTGGTTTCATTGATCTTCTGTATTGTTTTCCTAGACTCTATGTTGTTTATTTCTGCCCCGATTTTATTATTTTCTTCCTTCTACTCTCTTTGCGTTTGTTTGCTCTTCTGTTTTTTAGTTCTTTTAAGTGGAAGGTTAGATTGTTTATTTGAGATTTTTCTTGTTTCTTGACGTAGGCCGGTATTGCTGTGAATTTCCCTCTTAGGACTGCTTTGCCTGTGTACCATAGACTTTTGAGTTGCTGTGTTTTCATTTTTATTTGTCTCGAGGTATCTTTTGACTTCTTCCTTGATCGCATTGTTAACCCATTCATTATTTAGTAGCATGTTATTTAGCTTCTATATGTTTGTGTATTTTCCAGTTTTTTTCTTGTAGATGATTTCCAGTTTCATACCGTTGTGGTCAAAAAAGACGCTTGATATTATTTCAGTCTTATTATTGAGACTTGCCTGTGGCCTAACATGTGGTCTGTCCTGGAGAATGTTCCATGTGCACTTGAGAAGAATATATTCTGTTGCTTTGGGGTGGAATGCTCTGAAAATATCAGTTAAATCCATCTGGTTTAGTGTGTCATTTAAGGCCACTGTTTCTTGTTGATTTTCTGTCTGGAAGATATTTCCATTGGTTTCAGTGGGGTGTTACAGTCTCCTACTATGAGTGTATTACTGTTGATCTCTTCCTTTGTCGGTCAATAATTGCTTTATATGTGTAGGTGCTCCTGTGTTGGGTGTGTATATATTTATTAGGGTTATGTCTTCTTGATGTATTGATACCTTTAATATTATGCAATGCCCTTCTTTGTCTCTTATTATGTCTTTTGTTTTAAAGTATATTATGTGTGATATAAGTATTGCTATCCCAGGTTTTTTTCTTTTCTATTTGCGTGAAATATTATTTCTATTCCTTTACTTTCATTTTGTGTGTGTCATTTGATCTGAAGTGGGCAACATATGTAGGGCGTTATTTTCTTATCCATTCAGTTACCCAATGTCTTTTGGTTGCAGCATTTAATCCATTTACATTTAGGGTGATTATGGATAGGTACATATTTATTGCCATTTTATTGTTCGTATTTTTAATTTTTTTCTCTACTTAAAGAATTCCCTATAACATTTTTTGTAATACTGGCTTGATGGTGATGAACTCCTTTAGTTTTATCTTGTCTGGGAAGCTCTTTATCTGTCCTTCAATTCGAAATGATAGCTTTGCTGGGTAGAATACTGTTCATTTTTATTTGTCTCGAGGTATCTTTTGACTTGTAGGTCCTGGTTTTCCATCACTTTGACTATTTAATGTCATTTCCTTTCTGGCCAGCAGAGTTTCTGTTGAGAAATCATTGAGCTGACATTCTTATGGGAGCTCCCTTGTAGGTAGCTAACTGCTTTTCTTTTGTTACTTTTACAATCGTCTTTCACTTTTGGCATTTTAATTATGATGTGTCTTGGCGAGGATCTGTTTGGATTCCTCTTGCTTGGCACTCTGCGCTTCCTGGACCTGTATGTTTAATTCCTTTGCCTGGTGGGGGAAGTTTTCTGTTGTTATTTCTTCACATAGGTTCTCAATCCCTTGCTCTCTTTTAATTTTGCTACCCCATATGATGCAAATATTGGTTCACTTGATGTTGTCCCAGAGGTCTCTTAAACTTTTCTCATTTTTGAAGTTCTTTTTTATTTATTGCTTTTCTGATTGGATGTTTTCTGCTACCTTGTCTTCTAATTTACTAATTCGATCCTTTGCATCATCTAATCTACTGTAAATTTCTTCTAGTGTGTTCTTCATTTCAGTAATTGTATTCCGTATTTCCGATTGGTTCTTTTTTATGGCTTCTCCGTCCTTTTTTATGCTAACTATCTCTCTGTTGAAGTCCTCACTGAGATCACCTATTATTCCCCTAAGTTCACCGAGCATCCTTATAACCAGTGTTTTGAACTCTTTCTCTAGTAGGTTGCTCGTCTCCATTTAATTCTTTTTCTGGAGATTTCTCCTGTTTCATTTGTGACATGATTTCTCATTTTAGTTGCCTCTCTGTTCATTTCTGTGTATTAGGTAGATCTGTTAGTCTTCCACTCTTGGCCTGGTGGCCTTACGTGGTACGTGCCCTGTGTGGCCCAGTGGTGCAGTCTCCCTAATTGCCCTTGCTGGGAACTCTGGGAGTGTTTCTTGTCTGAATTGTGTGTGTTCTCCTGTAGCTAAGCCTTGATTGCTGTTAGCATGTCAGCGGATGGGGTTGACCCCTGGGCTGACTAGCTGTGAGGATTGGCCATGCCTAGAGGAACTGTTTTGGGGAGCTGGCCCCATGGAGTGAGATTCGTACCCTAGCTCACTGTTGAACCTGTTGAGACCACCCTTTGGGTGTGCTGCTTGGTGGGTGGGCGGGGTGATCTAGTCAGGTGGTGCTCTATTGTGGTCTGACGCCAGCCTCTGTGTGTTGGTTCTTTGGCCACTTGTTAGAGACCCTTTTACTGGCCAAGGTTAGCCACTGCCTTTGACTGCTCAGGGCTATCTGGTAGCGTCAAAGCGACATGCAGGAGGTGCTCACTGCCTGGGCTGGATCTGGAGGCAAGCAGGAAAGACCTGTGTGAATTGTACTGGTTGACCCCAGTACGGGGCCTGAGGCAGCATTCAAAAGTTCCAGAGCACCCCAAGGCCTGAGGCTGCCCGCTAGGCCCAGCAGCTGAAAGAGCCTTTGGGTAGTAGTGAGCTGGGTGGGGCGGGCCCTCGAGGAGTCATGGGGTGGAGTGAGCTGATCATATCAGACCCATGCAGATTTGGATTTGAGTCTGTGGCTCCTCCAAAAAGTTTCAGATCACACCGAGGCCAACTGCTATCCATCCGGCCTGTAGACCCCAGAGATGAATTCAAGAGACACTGCAGCTCAGGGTGCTTTTTGCCCACCACCAGAAGTCTCTCTTGGGATGCCCGATGCAGCTGTGTGAGCTGTAGTGTTAATGGCTGTCAAATGCGCCACCTGCCGCCACCTGCTGAGAGCTCAGGCGGTTGCCGTGGGCAATTTGTGGGTTGGATGGGGTGGGGTCTCAGGGAGACGTGGGTAGACCGGCTGATCTCACTGGGCCAGTGCAGCTTCAGAATTGGTGGCGTGGGCGGAGAGCTCAGCAGAAGCAAGATGCGCTGGCCTGTAGACAGCACCGGATGGGGCTGATGAAGGGACAGTGGCGGCAGTCCCGCCAGCCCTTGCTCCAGTGCCACACAACTCTGGTTTTTTCCCAGATGTCTTTTGTGCCTGCCAGGGTCCCTCGCTCCTTCAGGGGGTCCCTGCAGCCGCACTGTTCCTGCCCATGCTCAGCCACCATGCACCGGTGCGGGGCCAGCTCCCTTTTGCGGTCCCTGCCCCTCCTACCGGTCTGGTTGTGGTATCTTCATATCTTCCATTATGTGTGATATGTTCAGCTAGGCTTTTTACATTTACTATTTTAAATATTATTTTTACTATTAGCTTACTAGCTAGACCTTTTATCAATTTTTGTAGCTGCTCTACGATTTATAATATGCATCTTCAAATTGTCATAATCTACCTTAAAATAATACAGGCACACCTTGGATATTTGTGGGTTCAGTTCCAGACCACCATAATAAAGTGATCATTGAAATAAAGCAAGTTGTAATCTTTTTGCTGTTGGAGGGTTTTGCCTTCAATTAAAAAAAAAAATACAATGTTTGTAAAGCTCCATAAAGCAAAAGCACAATAAAACAAGGGATGCCTGTATAACGTTTTGTTGTAAGGTCCTTACAACAACAACAAAATGCTTTCATTTCTCTGTTCTGTCCTTTGTGGTGTTATTGTCATACATTTTATGTCTCTATTATTGTAAATTCCACAATACATTAAGTTTTTTGCTTTAAATAGTCAATATTCTTTTAAAGAAATGTAAAAATGAGTTAGTTGTCGGTCAGATCTTTACATTAGCATATTTAAGTAAGATGCAAGGAACTGTGTATTACACTATAATTGTGTCCTGGCCCGTTAACTCTCATAGCAAAATTTGTAATATAAGAGATACTTATTGAGGGAGAGAGACCTGGAAAATGGCTGAGACCTAAAAAAACTTTTTTAAACATTTGCAATCCAGTTTGTTGAGTGTATCTGTCCTTTGATTCATCTGCTTTATATTGAATGTCTACTCTGTGCCAGGTACAGTGTTGGGCACTGACGATTTAGTAGTAGAAAAGAAAAATAAAAATGGAGTTTATAGTATAGTAGAGAAGACAATAGTAAACAAGATAAAAATGTAGTAAATGTATCACTGCGTATTGTGATAAGTTCTGAAGAGGAAAAGTAAATCAGACAAAGAAGCCAGATAGTGTTCAGGCAGGTGGAGAAGGTGGATGGGACCTATAATTTTAGATAAAGTGGCCAAGGAAGTTTCACTGAGAAGATGGCATTTGAATAAAGACCGGAATGAGATCAAAGATGAATAAGTCCTCGAGATATGCTGTACAACATTGAGGCTATAGAAAACAATACTATATTTTGACTTAAAAATCTGTTAAGAGGCTAGATCTCATGTTACATGGCTACAATTTAAAAACAAACAAACAAAAATGCACTGACAAAAAGAAAGACTTGAGGGAGGAGGTATGAGAAGCAAGTAAAGTAGGTATTATAGGTACCGAGGCTTGCCCTGGATACCATACAGCACAAGATGAATAGTGTTAATAAAACTTAGCTGTAATAATAAAAAGTAAGTAATAAGATTGTATTAATAAAACTTAACTACTGGAGCTGAAAAGTTACCTTTAATTTTAAAAATTAGACCAAATCCCCAAGATACTGTTTCTTCAATATCTTAGATGTGGAAAATGGAAAGATATTCAAAGGAACTTCAGACGAAGACTTCTTTGAAAAATGGTAATAGTGGAGATATTAAGGCTCCACGCCACAATGAAGCTTTATAAAAGCGATCATCTGATTACACTAACAGCTTCCTGAGGTATAGAAAAACCTAAGAAAACAGCTCTGTGTCAAAGTGCTAAATTAATTTCTGAAAAATATGGTTCATTTGCTTTCCATCAGCCATTTATTGTGGTTTGCCACTTGCCTTTGTAACTTCTTGAAACATAGATAAGAAAACATTGAAATGCAAATGCTCTTTTATTCAAAATAAGTGGCACACTCCAAGATCTCAGTCTTGTCATAACTGATTTGCAAAGTCTGAGTTTGATGAAACATCTTTTGGGATCTATTCCGGTCCCTGAAAAAGTAGATAAGAAAGGCTATCGACGGGGCACCAAAAAAGGAGTATGATAGCAAACTCATCCCTATAATTTGTGGTAGCTATTTATTGGTGAAGGTCTAGAATCCATGTCTTAGAAATGAGTATACATTTTAAACAAACTGCATAATATAGCAAGGTACACAAAAAGATATACATTTACCCCTTTAATCACCATCTACTTTATTGTACAGAGCCTTCCTAGTACCCTGAAAAGCTACTCTGTTGATCAAGTAGATAAAAGACCAGTACCCTGAAAACTGAGACATTGATGAAAGAAATCAAAGAAGACACAAATAAATGGAAAGATATTTTGTGCTCATAGATTGAAAGAATTAATATTGTTAAAATGTCTATAGTATCAGTGTAATCCTAATCAAAATTCTAATGGCATTTTTCATAGAAATAGAACAATCCAAAAATTTGTATGGAACTACAAAAGACCTCAAATAGCCAAAGCAATCTTGAAAAAGAACAAAGCTGGAGGCATCATTGTCCCTGATTTCAAACCATGTTACAGAGCTTCAGTAATCAAAACAGTATGGTATTGGTATAAAAACAGACACATAGATCAATGGATTGGAATAGAGAGGTTTGAAATCGACCCACACATATATAGTCAATTAATTTATGAATAAGTGGCCAAGAATATACAGTAGGGAAAGGACAGTCTGTTCAATAAATGGTGTTGGGAAAACTGGGCAGCCACATGCAAAAGATTGCAATTAGATCACTCCCTTACACCATACATAAAAAGTAACTCAGTGAGATCAAAGACTTGAATGTAAGACCTGAAACCATAAAACTCGTAGAAAAACACAGGCGGTAGGCTCCTTGACATCTGGCATAGAGCTAGAGTTAATCAGAGGGTAGTTTTAGGTCAAGTTTTCTGGAATTTTTCTAGCTTCACCATCTGTAACTACAATATTAGTCTTATAATACTTCTAAATAGTTCTTTTACAGATACCACCACCCTCGTTCCAGGAACCTTATATCAGTTATTCTGTTTAACACTTACACATTTCAACTTATTTTTTTGGAAATAGTAGCAACCGTTAATGAAATTGCCATGGATAAATATACTAAAAATGATTAAGTTACACACTTAATTTTTTTGTTTTGCTTCGTAAATTTTTTAATTAGGGTATAGTTATGAAATTAGTGTCAGGTGTACAACATGGTGGTTGAACATCTGATATACCTTACGAAGTGATCACTACAATAATTCTAGTAACCTCCGGTCACCATACATTTATTATGATATTATTGACTATATTACCTATGCTGTACATTACATCCCTGTGATTTATTTATTTTATAACTGGAAATTCATACCTCTTAATCTTCACCTTTTCACCCCGCCCTTCTGGCAACCATCGGTTTGTTGTCTGTATCTATGAGCCTGTTTCTGTTTGGTTTTGCTTGCTTGTTAGTTTTGACCTTCAGATTCCACATATAAATGAAATTATATGGTATTTGTCTTTCTCTGTCTGACTTATTTCATTTAGCATTATACCCTCTAGGTCCATTCATGTTGTTTTTTATGGCAAGAATTCCATTGTGTGTATGTGAATACACATATGTATATATCATATCTTCTTTATTCATTCATTTGTTGATAGATACCTAAGTTGCTTCCGTATCTTGGCTGTTGTAAATAATGCTGCAGTGAACATAGGGTGCAGAGATCTTTTTAAATTAGTGTTTTTGTATAAATGCCCAGAAATGGAATTACTCGGTTATATGGTAATTCTATTTTTAATTTTTTGAGGAACCTCTGTACTGTTTTCCATAATGGCTGTACCAATTTATATTACCTCCAATAGTGCACAAGGGTTCCCTTTTCTCCACATCCTCGCCAACACTTGTTTGTTTGTTTGTTTGTTTGTTTGTTTTTGATTTATCGATGATAGCCATTCTGACAGATGTGATATCATCTTGGCTTTGATTTGCATTTTCCTGATGATCAGTGATGTTAAACATCTTTTCATATCTGTTGGCCACTTGTGTGTCTTTTTTGGAGAAATGTCTATTCAGGTCTTCTGTCCATTTTTTAATCAGATTGTTTTTCTGATGTTGAGTTGTATCAATTCTTTATATATTTTGGACATTAATCCCTTATGCATATCACTTGCAATACCTTCTCCCATTTGGTAGGTTGCCTTTTGTTTTGTTGGTGATTTCCTTCACTGTGCAAAAGTTCCTTAGTTTGATAGAGTCCCATTTATTTATTTTTGCTTTTGTTGCCTAAATTACACATTTCAAAGGGTGACTTTTACAGTAGTAAATTATTTGCCATAAGCCTGTTTAGAAACAATCAAAACAAGAAGACTTGGTTAAAGGTTCAGAGACCAAAATTCTAGGCCTCCCTGTTCCATAAAGTAGCTATTTATTCAGTCAGTAAGTATTTGAGAACTCGTAGGCATAGGAAGTCAACTAGTAACTAAACTGACATGGTCCCAGTCCTCATAAAGTATTGGTAGCAGAGAGAGTGTGAGTGCGTGGGGCAGGCATAGGAAGGGGCATATTTAGGAAGGACAGGCACATGCCTGTAGCCAAGGACTTAACAAAATGTCCTTATGACCAGAGGTCAGACGGGGCAGGGCGTAGAATGAGACGAAAGGGCCGGCTGTGTGGGGAGGCAAGTGAAGGAGTTCTGTCCTGTTCTTTTCAGCAACAGAAAGCCATTGAGTTTTAAAGGCACAGGAGTGGTGGCGTCATAGTTGTGTCTTGGAAAGATGGCTTTGGCTGCATTACAAAATTATGAAGTACGAAATGTGCAAGAGTGGAAACCAGGCCCACTCGTTTGGAGGCTCCAGTTTTGGTGAGGGATGATGGAAGCTTGGGATTAGTGAGGGACAGGGAGATGTGAAGATAATCCCTAGATTTCTGGAGTCCAATTTTGAAGAAAAGAGGATATTTTAGTAAACCGAGCTTTATAGACTTGTTGGGCAGGGTTTTTCCAAATTACCCTCTTACTGACTCATTTTTAAAGTAGAATAGATTGCAAAAAAACAGGAATGAACAATCAGGCATATTTTCATATGTAACAGTTGACATTGTAACCTTCACTTCCATTATTATTGTCACTTTTTAAAATGTATCCATTTGATTTGTCATATTGAAATTAGACTGAAGGGATTTGTAACTTCGATAATTTTAATTGCAGTATGTTCTGCTTTCTTATGTTATCTCTGTTTTCAACAGAAACTGTGATTGTTTTTTTTCCCCTCAGTATTTGATTTTCATCAAGCAGCTGATGGTATCCAGGAACAACAGAGACAAGAACAAGCAGGAAAAAAGTATGGCGTTTGTCTGCGCGTTTGTTTTTGGTGCAGTTGAAGCATATCTAGACCCTTATGTTTAAATTCTAGGCAAGGTTGAAGAAAAATAAGTATTAAAATATCCAGTTTGGATTTCAGAGAAAATCAATAGGATCGTGTAAAATAAGTAAACTTAAAGGAAATAATAGCATAAATAGAAAATAGTCATAGTAACGTCCTTCTGTGTGCTCTCTGACCGCAAGCACTGCATCTTTCTTGTCTAACTCAAAGCTTGTTTTGATTTATTTTTAAGTTTGGGTACCACAAAAAAGGGCATTGGCCCAGTTTATTCTTCCAAAGCTGCCCGGAGTGGACTCAGGATGTGCGATCTTGTTTCTGACTTCAATGGCTTCTCTGAGAGGTAGCTCAGTTGTGTTTCAGAACGGGAGGAGCAAATGGATCTATTGAATTTTTAAAACCCAGGGCACATTAACTTCATGAAAAGTAACATGATGGTATTATCATAGCATCACTCCAAGAATTATATGACAGCCAAAATTATATGAAAGGGTTGGAGTTTGGAATGGTTTGCTGAGAAGCAGATGTTTCCGGGGGGGGGGGGGGAGGGGGGGGGGGGGGGTGGGATATCTCATGTGTCATTTATCCACATGACTAATCTCCTTTATTAAATTTTATTTCTCAGAATGTAACCTAAGTTTGGGGATTAATTTGTTATTAAAATCACTTATCTATAGAAATTATTTGAATCAAATGATATTCAGAATATTTTTAAACAGAGCTAACGTCTTGATTTTTCTGTATTTTTCAGGTTCAAAGTTCTGGCTAACCAGTACAAATCCATATACCCTACTTTGGAAATAGACATCGAAGGTGAATTACAAAAACTCAAGGTAATGCTTTTTACCTTTTTAATGTCCTTTTAAAAACTACTTTGCCAAATTGGCATCTAGATCTTTCATTCATGCAGGCTTAGTATTAGGAACTGAAAATATAAAAATGAAGAACATATGGTCTTTCATTTCCTTTATGGAAATTACATTGTGTCTGAGAAGTTATACATTAAATAGTTTATAGTATATTAAGTGCCTCACAGATATGTGTAAAGTACTATAGATAAGAACTGGTAAACGAATTTCTTGCCCTTTTTAAATCCTAAAAATATATGGACCTAAAAGGATATGGAATGTTTAAGTAACTTCCCATGACGTGGCTTAAACAAAATATTGAGTGGAGAGCAAGGAACAGGTAGTAAAGTCCCCGAAAATAAAGTTAGACAAGTAGGGACCAAATCACGGGTCTTATGTTGGTCTTATTTGCAATGATAGGGAGTTTGGCTTTTATCTTGGAGATGATGAAAACCTTTTGAATAATTTTGAATGGAAAAAAGATTAGATTTGTATTATGTAAAAATCACTCATAGCAATGTGGAAGGTAATCAACAAAGCGACAGGTGAGAGGGATGACGCTGAAAGCTAACCAGCGCGTTTGGGAGCGCTAGCCCGTAGGGTCAGTCTCTTTGGCACCGTACCCTGAAGCGGCAGACGAGGCCACGGGCCCACGATTAGGCCCACAGTTAGCAGCTGTCAGGTGTCGGCGGTGCCTGAGCTGGTCAGTAGTCGGGTCTCCAGTCCTCTCCACCCTCCTGTTCCTCCACAGGCTTTGGTGAATTTCAGAACTGCTTCCTGTGTATGTGGTTATCACTCCTCTTCTATAAATAAGTATGAATGTCAATTTCAGAACTGAATAGATATTTACAAACCTCATATGCCATTCTGGAACGGTGGCAGACCTTAGGTCTATCCACCTACAAAATTCCTAAAAAAGAAAAAAAAAAAAAATGACCTCCAGAGAACATTCTAAATTGGATTTCAGTGTATTGATTGTTGCTTAGAATAGACTGCCATTTTCTTTTCATTCTGTCATGCAGCCAATATTTTTCATTTATTACTGGCAACTTGGAAATATTTATGTACTGAAGTATGGATATGGGCTTCCAATTCTATTTTATGCATATTCTATGCAAATGCAAAGCAGATGAATAATAATGAACAGAATCGGGCAAGAAGAGTCTTAATAGGCGATAGATGTTGAACCGGGACTTGAAGGGACAAGGGACGTGGTGAATGGTTTGGTCATTTCAGGCATAAAAAAAGGGACTGAAACAGGAATAAGCATGATATCGGAGACTAGAGCCAGGAGGGGACCGTACCTTCCACAGAGGATGTTAACACACTCAGGCGAATGCGTGAGCGGAACTCGGAATTTCCGTGACAGTCTGGCTGAATATTTAAACAGTCACAACTAGGTTTTATTGCAATTATCCTCTAGGCCTTGGGAGAAGGCTTACTTATATTACATTTTTAATTGAATTCTAAAATTAAGTAGTATTCACATTTTAAATATGTTTTGAGAAAGTTTTATAATGCTATGTAAAATAGTATTTGGTAATACTGCTGAGATATTTTACTGTGACAATACAATGGCAAAAGAATATTATAATCAGCCGTCGATATTTGCATGCTTAGCAATGTCCCCTGTGGTCCTTACCACATTTCGAGAATTACATTTTGAGATGCAAATTTTTTAAAACTCATGGTTACATGGATTAGAAATTGCAGCTTTTTAAATACTTCACAAAATATACAAGCATAATGTAATATACTCAGTTATTTTTATTTTCTTGAAAGTTGGTTTATGAAGT
>NW_011888940.1:1076671-1079383 GCF_000151845.1 Pteropus vampyrus
ATTATCCTCTAGGCCTTGGGAGAAGGCTTACTTATATTACATTTTTAATTGAATTCTAAAATTAAGTAGTATTCACATTTTAAATATGTTTTGAGAAAGTTTTATAATGCTATGTAAAATAGTATTTGGTAATACTGCTGAGATATTTTACTGTGACAATACAATGGCAAAAGAATATTATAATCAGCCGTCGATATTTGCATGCTTAGCAATGTCCCCTGTGGTCCTTACCACATTTCAAGAATTACATTTTGAGATGCAAATTTTTTAAAACTCATGGTTACATGGATTAGAAATTGCAGCTTTTTAAATACTTCACAAAATATACAAGCATAATGTAATATACTCAGTTATTTTTATTTTCTTGAAAGTTGGTTTATGAAGTATGAGTACTTGGCTATTTGCAAGGCTGTCGCCATTATTTGCAGCGAGGTTAATACCTTTGATTTTCATCGTATCTCTATCTGAGCTAGTGTCTCTCTTCTGGTTCTGGAGAATCAGGATGAAAGACCAAAGGTAATCCATATATCGCACTAGGCGGAGCACCATCATCTGCCCCTTTCTGCTTTGCTTTCGTCAGTTTTCACTGTGATAAAGTCGAGTAATTTTTACTCATACTGGTTATATTGTAAATGTATTAGTGTACATTGTAATTGGCTTTTGTCTTCGTCTGAGTCGGGTAATTTTTACTCATACTGGTTATATTGTAAATGTATTAGTGTACATTGTAATTGGCTTTTGTCTTAGTCTGAGTCGGGTAATTTTTACTCATACTGGTTATATTGTAAATGTATTAATGTACATTGTAATTGGCTTTTGTCTTCGTCTGTAGGGTTATATGGAAAGGATTAAACCAATGGTGAGGGATGGAGTTTATTTCCTCTACGAGGCCCTACACGGACCACCCAAGAAAATCTTGGTAGAAGGTGCAAACGCAGCACTGCTAGATATTGATTTTGGTAAGTGAGGTATGACTTACGGGGAGCTCAACTGAGCCCTAAAGTACTTAAGATATAAATAATTAATATTAGCATTAGGGGTTTTAAAAGAAGGCTTTTAGCTTGTATATGTATTTAGGAATGATTGAAGTTTGTTATCTTATACTAGTCCTTTTTTTTTTTTTTTTTTTTAAGGAATATTGTGGAAAGCATAATATACATGTTGTTTCATAGTTCGTTAGAAAAATGAAATCACTGTTCGAGTCAGTGGGTTTAGGATTCTCTAAACTGATTTTTATTGGTTCATGGTTCAGTTCTAGACCTCATTTCTGTAAAACGATTAGGTGAATCCTATGGAAGGATCCTTATCTTTAATTCAGCTTTTAAAAAAGAAAACATCAGGAAATAACATTGTTATTAAACACGGATATTCTAAAATCTGTGGCAGTCTGTTTCATTAACTCCTTGGGCATGAAATTCTGAGTAGGTTTAGAGCATTTCCTCCATCTTCAAAAATTAATGCTTAACATCTTCAAACTTCTGCCCCATTAGTTTATTGGCTTTTCCATCCAAACGGGGTCTCTATTGTTCCTATCTCTAATGAGTCCTATTATTCTCAGCTATTATCGACTTTTCATACATGGCTTATGACTCCAAGTAAACCAATTAAAATATATTTCTATCTGCTAGATATGTATTTTTTTGATACGATGATTTCTGGAAAGAAAGCAGAGTGTCTAATTAGCATATCGAATAGTTTAAGGCGACCTCGTGTGTGGGGATGGGGCGGACACCACTCTTAGCCTACTCTGGTCATTTCTGGGGTTATTCCCCAAACAGACATCAAAAGGCAGGAAAAATGCTGCAATACCACAAAATTCTTAGTGTAGGTTGCTGCTGTACCTTATTTATATCAAGGGAGTGAAATAAATTTGTTTTAAACTGACATGAGATGTTAAAGTACACAGATTATAAATCTCCATGGTGGAAGAACACTGGGGTTTTCGCATTAACCGTTTAGCATTCCAGTAGGTGCGTTCCTGCTAAGTAGCTGCATGCACTCAAGGATCTGCTCTAGCGTTAAGCACTGTAGTCATAGCTCTAACCACGTCAGTACAGACAAAAAGAACTCAAGAAAAAAAACATCGAAGCTTTGAGACAGTGGTTGTAGTTCTATTAAAGTCTGTCAAATACCTAGAATATTCTCAAATGTGCAATTTTCATAGTAATTCTGTTTCTAAATAATATATATTCATGCGTGTGTATTTTAACATTTGTTTCTACTTTTAGGAACTTATCCTTTTGTAACCTCTTCAAACTGCACAGTTGGAGGAGTTTGTACCGGGCTGGGTATGCCCCCTCAAAATGTTGGAGAAGTGTATGGTGTTGTGAAAGCTTATACAACTAGAGTTGGCATTGGTGCCTTTCCTACGGAACAAGACAACGTAAGCCTTATTTCTCAGTAAATATAATTCGGAAGTTTTAAAATAAAAATTCTTTCCTGCATCTCACTTAATTTGCAAAATCGATCTGAGCAACATTTAAAAATGTTTGCACACCTTATTGTCAGTGGCAGCAGACTGGCAGCAAGGGAGGAGGGACTAGAGGGTACTTAGAGGTCATTGTAATTTCAAGGCTAAAGGAAGGTGGGTTTAGGAAGGGGATTATGAAAATAGAAGAAAAAGAAGTTAAAAATGACAGCTACCTTTCACCAAGAGCTTAGGAGGAGCCAGGGGTGATGAAAATCATCTCCAGACATTGTCTAACCGCAGCC
>NW_011888940.1:1080333-1081162 GCF_000151845.1 Pteropus vampyrus
AAAATGTCTCCCTTTAGCCTCTGAATGAAATTTTAGTTCAAGGTAGAAGTGGGTGAAGGTATAGGAGAGAAGGGGACACAGCGGGAGGGACCCCACGTTATCTCTCAAGACCTCTAAGGTTGGAAGAAAGGAATCATGGTACTCTTAAATGTATGTATAAATGTGGAGGGAAGTAAGATGGGTATGTAGGTAAGTAGATGATCGATCGATCGATCGATAGGTAGGTAGCTAAGTAAGTGCAGAGTATATGGATGAAGGGAGGCCAAATGACAGTGATTTGGTACATAGGCTTAGTTGGTGTCTGACTACTAGATTCAATTCCCAGATCCATGCGTTACGCTATGTGACTTTGGGCAAGTTAATCTTTCTATGCCTTTTAAAAAATCATCTTTAAAATCTAGGGAGTAGTGTTACCTACTCTATAGGTCTAAATATATAAATAAATATGTTCATGTCTATATTAATTAGGCTTTACTTCTAGTGAATAACAGAATAAAGGCTAAAAAATGATTTCTGGATGAAAATCCTAAACCTAGTGTTTTATCTAATTTCCCCAGATTTTTCCCTTAAAGCTCTGTTTTCCACTCAGTTTCTTGGGAGATTTTGATGTATCGTGAAAAGGTCTTTGATGTGTGTTCCCCACCGTCCTTTGACAATTTCTGACCAAAGGATGGAGGTGACGATAACCAGCGTGAAGAAATGAGGGTTGACGGCGTATGCGTAAACACGCATATGTATCCTGTGGTCATCCGTGGGGAGCAGTGAGTTCTGCTGTGTCCCACAGCCACGGGGCATCTTCACTCCAGGCAGCCCTCCCTCAGATGGGTGC
>NW_011888940.1:1081852-1083857 GCF_000151845.1 Pteropus vampyrus
ATATATAAATAAATATGTTCATGTCTATATTAATTAGGCTTTACCTCTAGTGAATAACAGAATAAAGGCTAAAAAATGATTTATGGATGAAAATCCTAAACCTAGTGTTTTATCTAATTTCCCCAGATTTTTTCCTTAAAGCTCTGTTTTCCACTCAGTTTCTTGGGAGGTTTTGATGTATCGTGAAAAGGTCTTTGATGTGTGTTCCCCACTGTCCTTTGACAATTTCTGACCAAAGGGTGGAGGTGACGATAACCAGCGTGAAGAAATGAGGGTTGACGGCGTATGTGTAAACACGCATACGTATCCTGTGGTCATCCGTGGGGAGCAGTGAGTTCTGCTGTGTCCCACAGCCACGGGGCATCTTCACTCCAGGCAGCCCTCCCTCAGATGGGTGCCGATCATCAGAAAGCTAAGCAAGAGGGTGTGTGGGTCAATCAGTGAAAACCTATTACAGTTACTAGAAAAATAACTCACTAGTGGGTTAGTTAAGTCGTTTTTTTATTACGAGGAAAATACATCAGTATATTATTCTCTTTTGTTTTATGCGTGGCGCGTTTTTAAAACATCATCCTTTAAGAGTTTGCTGTTTTAACTTTGCCTTTTCTTCCAAAATTAGCTTGGCGCTTACCAAATTGGATATTTTGGACATGTTTACAGAAATCAAAGTTGGAGTTGCTTACAAGTTGGATGGTGAAATCATACCTCATTTCCCAGGTAGTTTTTTAAGGTTATGTATACGGAATATTACGAAGTGAACGTATTGGAGCAATTTCATGACGCCCTTCTGTATAATTTACGGCACAGAGCCACAGGCCTGTATGCCCCCTGCAGGTATTTTCATCTCGTATTGGCACTAGTTTCATAGCTGCTATGCGTTCGGGTGCTGGATGGCAGAAGCGAAACTCAAAAATAGGAAGGAAGTCACACGATGCCTCCGAGCCCAGCTACGCCGCTCCTGAATCAGTTTCGTTGTTGTGAAAATAAGTTGTGTGCCGGCCTCCCTCCCTCCCTCCCCTGAGAAATGCGGGGAGGAGAGAAGAGCCCCTGCTTGTCAGGACAGGCCGGCCCTTAATACGCTGCCACACGAACGATTTTCGGTGACTTCTAGTCTGTGTCTAAAGGGATGTAAGGAGGCTTCCTACGGAAGGCCGTGTTTCTTCAGGCGTATCTTTAGTTATATGATTTCTTCAGTTACTCGGAAAGTTCCATAAATGTTTCCAGCCTCCAGAAATAGGAACTGTTCATCGTTTAGCCACCCTGTGAGACTGGGAATATGCCAGATGAAGGAATATTGACTAGCCTAACGAAGCTTGGTGGGCTGGTCGTTTTCGTGACTTGCCAGTGATGACCAGTCCTTGCGAAGTGTGGACAGCCGCGAGCGCTTAGAAACGTGTGGTCATCGTGTCCTTCCGACATCGTGGCCTGCTCCAGTTTGGTTTGTCCTGACTCTGCTTTTCCTTGGTTGTTGAATCACTGTTTCTACATCTAATGACTTTTGGTTGAATACTGGGCGTTGTGGATAATCTGTTGTAGAGACTCAGATTCTGTCATCGTCTTCTGAAGAGTATTGTTTCTTGTTTTAGGGGAAAATTGAATTCCTGGCTAATCATCTTGAACTTAGATAGCCTGGTTTTATGTTTCGCTAGCAGAGTTATGTTTAGCAGCCACACCGCTGTGTAGCGTGGTGTTTCCCAAACCTCTCTAACCCGGTGCGAGTCAGTCTCCAGTTTCTGTCAACTCAGTGGATCTTGGCAGAACTCGGTTTTAGGCTGCGTCGTGGGGGTCTGCAGTAGGTTTTACTCTAGAGTGTGGTTTTTACTTTTCAGGAGCGACCTTTCTGGTGTCTCTGCTGGAGGCCTGGGGAGTTAACAAGCTGTGCAGAGGCCTCTCCATTCTGGCGTGTCCCTTGCCTTCCAGCGTGTCCCTTCACTTCCAGCTGTGTGACGGCTGCTATTTGGTGATCCTCTGATGGTCTCGTTCTTTGCATGTGCGGTTGAACTTC
>NW_011888940.1:1085382-1089440 GCF_000151845.1 Pteropus vampyrus
GAGGTGCTCTGAGCAACATCCGGGAGGGAGGGCCGGGGAGAGAAGCAGGACCAGGCAGAGGGAGAAGTTGAACTGCAAAGCAAGCCCTCGGCGGATCCCGTGGGGAGCTCTGGGCTAGAACGGCCCTTCAGAGTTGTCCCGAATTAAGTAACTGTCCAGGTCCTTCACACCCTCACACTAACAAGACATCGGACATGGGCCGCTGCAGGGAGGAGGCTCCCTTCAGTGGAGGGCAGTCCTCGGGGAGATCTGAGCTGGGAGTTGGCAGGCAGTGGGCAGCGCTCCCACAGCCGGGGAGTGCGTGTCTCGGTCCTGAAGAGGGACGTCTGGGGACAGTGAGCATCCACTGTGCAGAGGGGATGCTTAGGTGAGACGATGAAAGCAAGTCCCCCTTAAGCTTTTGTGCGCAGTCATGGAAACAACAGGTTTCCAAGACGAGAGCAAGTGTGCAGCCTCGTTTCTGCGAAACTGCTGGCGCTTACACACTCACAATCCCCAATCCATGACGCAGGGATCTGAAAAGCTCTAAAAATGGGAAGTTCTAATTTTGGCACCAAAACCCACTTGACAGCAAAACCTGACTCGAACTGATGTGAGAACCCATAATCTACCTGCTTAGAGTGAATGATCCTGGGTTGCTGTAGAAATAGGTTCGATTATGAAATCCTACCCCAGGTGGTATATGCACTATTTTACCTTTCTAAACTCTGAAAACTTCTAAATTCCAAAGCGCATCTGGCTCCAAGGACTTTGATTAGAGATTGTGAATCTACGCTGTGTCAGGAAGGTGTTTGACAGTGGGTAGTGTGCATCAGGAATAAATGTATTTACCCTGACTTGCAGCAAACCAAGAAGTCCTAAATAAAGTCGAAGTTCAATATAAGACTCTCCCAGGATGGAACACAGACATATCAAATGCAAGGACATTTAAAGAATTACCTGTTAACGCACAAAATTATGTTCGATTTATCGAAGATGAGCTTCAAATTCCAGGTAAATATAAACACTTTATGAACAACTATCTTTACTTTTCTTACTTTTAACTTAACTATCTGCCTTTGAAATAGAAGAGATCATTATTCTTACAATGCTCATGATTTACATAGATGCTCAGTTCGATATAAAAGACTTATCGCTTAAATATAATCAATCATCTTTCTTTAAAAGTTCTTATCCCTGAAGACAGTAGATTAGCTCTCATCCTTTTCGACCCTTTCTCAATTCTGTTAGTCTGTTTTTTACCCTATGACATTCATTCTTGTTTCTTTCTCCCTCTTAATAACAAATCCTTTTGTGTTTTTCCACCATCAAAAATGGTTTGTGGTTTTTTGGGTTTTTTTTTCATTTGAGTTTAAATCACCCTTGAGAGTTGGAGGAAGTTCACGAATAGATATTAGGAAATAATGGGTACAGAAAATAGGAAATCTAGTTTGAAAAAAATAAGAATAAAGAATAATACTTCTTTATTAAAAAACAAATGTAGGCTGGTCAGGGGATTAGGCATAACCAAGTTGTG
Source organism: Pteropus vampyrus (assembly GCF_000151845.1). NCBI lineage: Eukaryota > Metazoa > Chordata > Mammalia > Chiroptera > Pteropodidae > Pteropus > Pteropus vampyrus. The sequence continues at coordinate 1,086,899 of NW_011888940.1, forward strand.
GCTGTGACCAGTTATGTGAAGTCTTTCTTTTAACAAATTGCTTTTTTCTTTTTATTGACACTGATGGAGATTTGAGACACAAAAGATGAAGTGGGTGGGAGGTATCATCCATATAAAATCTATTATGTACTTACTCTGATTTCGTATTGTGATTCATTTGTATTTGTGGTCCATCTCAAACATGAATCTTGTTTTCTATATTCATCTTTCTTTAAAAGTTCTTATCCCTGAAGAAGCTGACCCTTCTAGCTTGATGTCAAATTCAGTAAGCATGTTTGCTCACTCCTCTTAATCAGCAGTTTTTGAAATATAAACAACAGTGAATTTAACAATGACGTCTGTAAAATACCATAAAGACTTACCCATGAGGTTCAGGTGCTTGGAGATGCAGTAGACTGACTGCACTAGGCAGTTTCTAAGGCCGTGCAAGGTACAGCAGTCAGTATTCTCTTCCAGATCGTTCTGCCTTTTCGAGATAGAGAAGTTATCATGCACTTCAGTATCCTCTTAGCATCCTTCATTTGTCAAAGGTACTTTACCTTTTCTAGTTATTAGAAACTTGACCAAAGGTCCTTTAGGTCTCTGCTGGTTTGGGCCAATATTTTTCTATCGTGATTATTAGGAATTGAGGAAATGAAAATATCATGCACTTAAAACAGGAAACCGTAAGGCAGACCAGCCTCTGCTGAATTGCAAGTGCACAGTCTGATGGTTTAGAAATTGGCACAACTAACAGGATAGAACAAAAAGGTAACAAAAGGCATGTAGGGCAAAGTTCAATGTGACAGTAAGGAAGGGGAGGGGTCTGTTAACCCCAAAGTGTGAACTTTTTTTTTTTTTTTGATAAACCTGTGTCTGCTTCTCTAAATAATGATATTTTGATCTATATCCCGATTTAATTTTTCCAGATCTTCTGTAATTGATTGAGAGAAGTGAATTAAAATGTCCTACTATTTGTTTTCTTATCTGTTTTTTCCCTGCATCTCCTGTAACTTCAGCTCTACGAATATTGTGCTTTGTTATTTGGTACATAGGCTTTCAACCAAAGTGTTTGAACATTTTAAATGAATTAGTACTATTCTTATACTTCTTTCTTCCCCTTTCAGTTAGGTGGATCGGTGTAGGCAAATCCAGAGAGTCCATGATTCAGCTCTTCTAAGGGTTCCCAGTGATGCAAGAAACACTCCTTGAAAAGGGGGGGAAGGACTTTCTTAAATATTTCACTTATGATCTACGGATTTCAAGAATCAAGACATTGACCTGCGTTGTAAGCCCTACCGTTGTTCCCAGTCTCATAGGATGGCTGGCTGGTGTGGAGATGACTTTCGGCCTATTCCAGTGTCAGCTTCGTTAGCTGCCATAATTGCCGAAATCGTTTGTTGCTCCTGCTGCTCATGGTGCCACATTTTTTTTTTTTAACGTTTAGTGATGATATAACCTATGTTGTTTGAAATCTAAGATAGAATTACTTTCTGTGTAGCTTTTCTTCATCGTCATGTGTGTTCATAGGTTTTGCTTCTATTAAATGGTAAGAACAATTAATGCAGTTTTGCACAAATATTTTTACATTCTGATCATTCAGTTCTGTCATTGTAATCTTTGCTGTTAGAAAAAATGATGATAAGAGAGTTCTGTAAACTTTTGTAATGCTATAAATTGTTTAAATTGTGTACTGTTTATTTTCTGCTGAGACCATTGCAAATTTGAGCTTTGGCTGGGGGAGGGTGATGTAGTCATGGGTCCTTTTAATTTGTACAGAATACAAAACTTATTTCTCTCTGTAAATTATTTAAAACATTGAACATTTAATTAAATGTTCGAAGAGAAAAGGTGTTTCCTAAAACAACAATCTTAATGTTAAAGATATAGTCATTAAAAGATCTATTGTGATATTTGGTGGATATTTTTCTTTCAGATATTAACTGAACCGTGTAGCTTTCCTATTTTATCATGCCATTATTTCTAAATCTAGAGAATTGATTTTTCAACATCGTGCCTGCCAATATGCCTACAAAATTTTCTGTAAGTCTCCAAATGAACCCAAATTGTTGGTCATGCTTTTATTTCTCCTTTCTTGGGAAAAAAAAAAAAGGTATTGTTTTAACAATTAGGCTTAATATATTGTGTTTTTGATTATCCTTCAGCAAACTATTTTAATTGTTTAAATTAGGTGCCACTTAAATTTATTTTATTATACCATCAATAGCTGATTAAAAAGAACAAACTATTTCTAGTATGCTTTGCGTATTGTGTTTTTGTTCAGATAAGAGAATAAGAGAAGTTATAGTAATACTAGTATATGTAAGAAAGAGCTTTATTCCTGCAGTCTGTGGGGACAAAGTATAGAGGTCAAAAAACGGAATCTTTGAAAGGATCCAAATATCTTTTTATCTTCACTAGATATATTTTATCAATTCTTAGTTCAAGAAAAATTTTAAAATAGAAGCAGCTTGGTTGGATTTAATAAAAAGAATACTGCAGATGATCTTACCACGCCCACTACTGATCAATAATGACCTTTGTGTAAAAATAATAATTTATA
>NW_011888940.1:1090480-1100186 GCF_000151845.1 Pteropus vampyrus
TTAATATTTTCAGACCGCGGTTGACCATGGCTAACAAACTGCAGAACTCGAAATCACGGGAAAGCGGGACCGCCGTCGCTGATTCTGCGAGATGTGATGTTGCCTGCGACAACAGGTGCCGTGAAGGAGAAGCTCATCTATACGTGGGAAGGGTCAGAGGAGGCCGTTAGTAGAAATAGCATTTAAAGACCAAAAGGATGAGTAAGTCGCAGGGACAATATGCAAAGACCCAGAAGCCGGAAAGAATTTGGAAAGTTGGAACAACTGAACAAAATGAATGGAGGGGCTGGTGAGTGAGTGAGTCTGATGGAATTAACAAGAAATTGGAGGAAGACTAAGCGAAACAACCAAAATGTGTTTTGTATGAAAGAAGGGGACTCATAGGCAGAGTATAATACATATCCTCAAGGAAGCATAGAGAGAGCACAGAGAGATCGCTGAAACGAAAAACATGCACGGAAATTTTAAAATTTAGAAGATGGGAACCTGGATGGCAGAATGAGATACTTCAATGGGGAGAGGACCTTAGTGTATATTTAGTGAATAAGAATGCCAGTCTTACAGATGAGTATATAAATGTAATGTTATTCTAACCAGAATTTCCATGGGGTTCTTTGTAACTGGACAGAATTGAAGCTTAGGTGGGAAACGAATGTGCGAGAATTTCTAAGATATTTTTGAAAATAGAATGTGTTAAAGCTACTGTAATCAAAGTATGATATTGTCATGGGAAAGAATAAATACATAAGGGAAATGGACTAGACACATTCCAGAAATGTGCCATATTTGGGAACCAAATATAGGATAAAGATAACATTTTATTTTATTGGGAAAAGAATATATTAAAAAAATAAGGATAGCAAAACCTCTCAACAAAATATGAATTTTATATAACAAAAATGTACATTATAGAAGTTTTAAGTCATGAGAGTAATATAGGAAAATATATAATCTTAGGGAGAACCTTCTAAAGAAAATCTCAGAAGCCCTAAAGAAAAATGAACGGACTGGACCCAGATTAAACGTTTTTAAAATACTAAGAACAAAGTTTTAGGAAAACACACCTGAGAATAAAAAGCTTGGGAAAAAATATTTCAACACATGTCACTAATACGCAAAGCATTGCCACAAATAAGAGCAGGACAATAGAAAGATGGACGATATATCAATACATATCAGTCAATCCACAGAAAAATAAATGGCCTAAAACATAAAAAGGCATTCACCTTCCTCTATAGGCAGGAACATCTAAGTTAATACAATGAGATACCACTTTTCATCTCTCAGATTGATAAATATCAAAAGTAAAGCTTGCGCTACCAATGGTAAGGAGAAATAGGCACTTTCATATATTGCTAGCAGGAGTGGAGTTACTATAATTTGGGGGGAAGCAATTTGGCAATTTGTTACAGTTTTTATTTGCAAATCCTTTGACCTACCAGCAATTCCACTACCAAAAAAAAAAGCAGCTCGATTTCACATGTAATTGTATTACTGGAAGTATGTGCACGTCCGTTAATAGCATACCATGGTCTTCTATAAAACCTTTAAAAAGTTAGATCAATACCTATTGATTATAAAGATGACTTTGATGTGTTGGCATATAAACATGAAGTTTTCTATAGTATGGCACCATTGAGGAGGAGTGGGGGAGGGAGGAAGAACATTCGTGTTGGTCATAAGGTAGGAACAAGAAATATGTCAGGGAATATATCAAACGATGAACATTGGTCACTAGAAGACGACTTTGAAGTTTTCCTTATGTATTTTTGTATGTAGATTTTTTTAAAGAATATAATCTTAAGTATTATTTTTTTAAAATGAGTTTTAGCAGTTATTGAGAATAAATTGCTATTTCGAGTGCACGCGAACAAAAATATTCAGTGATTAATCATTTCGGAAATCCACATAATACATTATGGTCAGTATACCTCTGGGGAAAATGATTGGGATATTGGCATTTGGCATTAGTTTACAGCCTTGATCTTCCGAAACACTGAATAAACACCTAGTGACACAAATCAGAGATTGTGAACGAAGGAAGAAAAACTATGCTTTCCCTAGATTCTGCAGTCACATAGTATATAAGCTAAGAGATGGCCTGTTTGGAAAATTCTTCCAGAATTTTGGGGAAGAGAAGACTTTGTAAGTTGTTTGCCACTTTTTTTCCTCTAAAGGTTAAAGAACAGTTTATTTTTTTTACCTTTTTTTTTTTTTTTTACCAATATATATCATTAGCCTAGATGTTAATCTAGGAAAGTACCTACCTTTATAGAATCTACCTGAGAAAGAAAATAAGATTTGGATCACCTTTATGCACAGCATCAATCCATCTGTCTTCCTCAGAGACTTCTTGATCTGATTTTATTTTTATCAAAGTGACTCTTAACTATGGTTTTTATTTAAACAGCTTTATTAGGGTATAATTTATATACCATAAAATTCACCTGTTTTGAGAATACATTTAGACGATTTAGTAAATTTACCAAATTGTGTAACCATCACTATAATTCAATTTTAGAACATTTCTATCACCCCATAAAAATCATCTCTTGCCTATTTACACTCAATCTCTATTCCCACCCCAACCTCACAAATCTACTTTCTCAATAGAATTATCTTTCCTGGACATTTCGCATAAATGAAATTTTAATATGCGCTCTTTTATATCTGTTTTTATTTAACAATGTTTTGAGGCTGTACCATGTACTTCATCTCTTTGCTGCTGAAGAGTATTCCATTATGGATATACCACATTTTCTTCATCTGTTCATGGACATTCGAATTATTTTCAGCTTTCGCTCTTATGAAAAATGCTGCTGTGAGCATTTGTGTGTGAGTCTTTGTATGAACGTATCTTTTCATTCCTCTTGAATAGATATCTAAGAGTAGAATTTCTGGATTATATTGTACATTTATATTTAATTTTTTTAATTAATTAATTAAATAATTAAATTTATTTTTTTAAACACCTACAGCACCTGGTCCTCCCAGGTGGTCTCCCATCCGAGTACTAACCAGGCCTGACCCTGCTTAGCTTCTGAGATCAGACGAGATCGGGCGCGTTCAGGGTGGCGTGGCCATAGACTATATTTAATTTTTAAAAGAAACTTTCAAACTGACTGCACTTAACAGTTATCAGCAATGAATAAGGGCTCCTGTTTCTCCACATCCTCATAAATACCCCTTATTGTGTGTCTTTCGATTGTAGCCATTCTAACAGATGTGAAGTGTAGTCATTTTCCTACTGTGACTAATGATGTTCCACCATCTTTTCATGGCTATTTGTGTAACTTTAGTGACGTGACTATTCAAATATTTTGCCCATTTTTGAATTAGATTATTTGTTTTTTTTTTTAATTATGAGATCCTTATATATTCTGGATACAAGTTTTTTTTTTTTTTTTTTTTTTTTAAATCAGATATATGATTTGCAAATATTTTCTCCCTGTCTGTGGCTTGTTATTTTCTTAGTGGATGGTGTCTTTGAAATGTAAAAGGCAAAAAAATTTTTTTTCTCTAAAATTTTAATTGAAGTTATTTGCCTCACTGCTAATAAGGTGTACAGTTATTTCTCTATACCAGCATTCAAGGCCTGCCACTGGTGGCAATGGACTTTGAGAAAACCCATTTTCTGACACTCAAAACATTGCATCAAATGAAAACAAATTACTCTTCAAAACATACCCAACTCTCAATACTTGCAAAAGTATTACATGCACATTTTCCCATCAATCTTTAAATCTGAACTTACGTTACTAATCTACATCAGTGGATGTTAAAGTTATTTTAACAAATTATGACTATACAAGTCAAAATACCACTGGTTAAAAAAATACCACTGGTTAATATTAGACAAGAGCATTTTACAAACACTACATTACATATTACCTTGTAATTTGAAACGTTCTTTCATATTTGTGTAAGTTTATTTTGGATAAGTGAAACTTAACAGAATTTAAAGCAAATAGAATTTTAAAAATTGAGTTTTGTACACTAATTTCAACTATATTTTACAGTCTATAAGGCTCATGTCATAGTTCAGAAACAGAAATATCTACAAAACTCTAACCAGTCTTCTTCATCCCATATGATAGTTTGTTTAAGATGAAAGTCTGAGAAAAGGCTTTATAGATTCTCCTTCCAGATCTTGAAGTAGTAGACTCGGTTTGGCTGGTCATGCTGTGTAAAAACTCGGGTTTTACCTTTGTAGTTTCATTGAACAGATTTTTTTAAAGTAGAAAAGAATACTTACACCATGAATTTAAGTTGTTGGTCTTTAAGTTGAATTTATAACACCGAAACATCAGAATAACTTAATAACTCTTTGCCTCTATATTTCCTTTTTATTTAAAAGTTTTAAAAGGCACCAGAAAAAGATGTCATTTATTCTTCAAAATAAGGTACAAAGAAAGATCGCAGTGACAAACTTCCTCATACACACATTCCAACAACATCTCAGTGTTGTTGAACATAACTCACCTTGAACTGATTCAGGAGCAGACCCGAAGCTACATGCATAGCTCCCAAATGAGCCGTGTGGTCTACACCGGACGTCTGCCCAATGCTAGCATCTCTCTATGCACAGAGGTCATTACAATAACTCTTCGCTGCTAGCCTGGATTTAAAGCAACATTCCAGTTTCCAAAACTAGTGTTACAGTCTCAACTTTTCTCTTTTCAGGATTTATACATTTTAGAAAAAGCATGTTTGTCTTGCCATTTTCAAACAGGGTTTGTGCCTATCACATTTACTACCGCATTCCCTAAACTAGAAACTTTTTTTCAAAAACCACAGGTACTTTCAGTAATCTTGTTTGTTCAAAGGATAAAATTCTTACATGTTTTTAAAAAATTAAAGTTGGAGGCTAGTACCTCTGCTTTTTTCTGCCAGAAGCACACAATGTCGTATCAAACTAAGCCTCATGCATACAAATGGCTAGAGGTATGAAGTTTTACAGAGCCCTTAGCATCATTTGAATACATTAGGCATTGACTAGACCACAGTAGGAAGCAATTTAGCAAATGGAGCAGAGACTTTCCCAAGAACCAGGTAGTTTTCCAAGCTCCATGTCAGTCACATAACATCCAAAATATACAAAGAACTCATACAACTCAATAACAACAAAAAACAATCTAATCAAAAAATGGACAGAGGACCTGAAAAGACACTTCTCCATAGAGGACATACAAATGGCCAACAAATATTTGGAAAGATGCTCAACATCACTAGCTATTAGGGAAATGCAAATCAAAACCACAATAAGATACCATCTCACACCTGTTAGAATAGCTGTAATTAACAAGACAAGTAATAACAAATGTTGGAGAGGATGCGGAGAAAAAGGAATCTTCATACACTGCTGGTGGGACTGCGAATTGGTACAGCCACTGTGGAGAACAGCACGGAGGTTCCTCAAAAAACTAAGAATTGATCTACCATATGATCCAAAAATCCCTCTTCTGGGTATTTACCCCAAAGACTTGAAAACCCATATCCGAAAAGATATTTGTACACCGATGTTTATAGCAGCATTATTCACAGTGGCCAAGATGTGGAAGCAACTGAAGTGTCCTACGACAGATGATTAGATAAAGAAGCTGTGGTACATATATACAATGAACATTACTCAGCCATAAGAAGAGATGCAATATTGCCATTTGCGACAACATGGATAGACCTTGAGATAATCATGCTAAGCGAAATAAGCCAGACAGAAAAAAGTTGAAAATCACATGATATCACTTATATGTGAGATATAAACCTAAAAGCAACAAATGAACAGAACAAACAAAGACTCATGGACATGGACTATAGACTAGTGGTTACCAGAGGGGAGGGGGTGAGGGGAGGTAGATGGGGTAAAGGGGGTCAAATATATGGTGACAGAAAGAAATCTAACTATGGGAGGTGAACACGCAGTGTAAATATATATATGCCTTACTGTTAAAGTGTACAGATGAAACTTACTGGATTTCGTTAATAATTGTCACCATAAAAAAATTTTTTTTTAAAAAAATGTGAAAAAACATTTAAGTAACATTTAACCCTTTAAAACTGTCTCCAGATAGCCCATTCCCAACTGTTCCCATATGTACTCACCTACCCCAATCCACATTGAAGTCTTCCACCTCTCAGAATGATCTTAATGCTCCCTGTTACTGGTCACAGCTGCTTCCGGTTCTGCTGCTGTTGCAGAGAGTCTCAGCCCTTTCTTGGCAGGACTTGGAATATGCTCATTTGCTGTGTTTGAATGCACATGTCCTACTCCTTCATCCAAAGTGTCGTCACTTGGAGAGATGCTCCAGGCATAATTCCTTCTGTGCATTCCATCCACTCCAACTAGGTACCATGCTCCATCAAAGAGTGACTGACCTCTGGGGAATATAGTTGACCAAGCGATGGGTATCCTCTCTGAGCTTCTTGTTTGCAGCAAAGACATCTGGTGTCACACAAGTTTTTGAGTCAAGCCTTGATTCGAGATCACATAAACTTGCTGTTGTTTATGTGATCTTGAATCAAGACCCTGGTGTGGCATCTTGTAAGGGTGTATAGGGTGGCGGCCAAACCAGAACCACAAGAGAACACGCCAGTCTTTTCTTGCCGGCTGCTGAGGCGAGTACCGTGTTAGCACAGAAGCAAAGGAACCGTCTACTGATGATGTGTACATGTCTCTATTTTGATTTGATACCAGCAAAGATGCCTTCGTTTTCTGATTAAAGAGTTCAGAACTAGCCTTCATAAATGCCTTTTCTGCATCTCTGTCAAAATTGGTATCTTCTAATTTAACATCCCCAAAGGCATCCGGGCCACTAGAAATACTATTTTTATCTCTGTTCTGGTCATTAAGAAGCTCGCTCAGCAGCATCCGAGCTAGAGATTTCTGCACCAGTTTATAGTAGGGGGAATGGAAGAGCATGAAGCCTAAACCATTCAAGGTAAAATCTTTCTTATTTCCCTCTTTCCGCCACTGGGCATGGATCTTTCTGTAGTAGACAGAATAGCAGCGGTCTAATGCACTGAGGTAGCCACTGTATGGAGAGTTTTCCATCTACTGTGGGATATTCAGAAAGCCTATCAGGCTCGTAAAAGTCATAGGCATACTGCATGTGTGTCCCACGATGTCCTCGGTCAAAAAGTAAAGGAGCATTTGGCCCAATTAGCAGAGCAACAGCTCCAACTGCACCTTTCGTTCTAGCATTTCCTGTGGCACATACAGCAATATCTCCTGTGCCTACCAGGGTGTACCGTCCATCCCAAGAGCCAGACTCAATCCAGTTACCGGCACTGAAGGCAGCAGCTGTGCCTCCACAGCACGCATTCATTGTGTCTATTCCTTCTCTATCTGGATTCTCAGACTCGTCAAAGAGCTGCAACAAATTAGTCTTCATCGACTTTGTTTTGTTGTTGGTTGTCTCTGTTCCAACTTCTAGCCGCTCAATATAATCATAAGAAATGTTATTTCTCTCTCTAAGATTCTGAACTACAGTCATGCAAAGAGAGTTGCTACCTTCTCTATCAGTGCAGAAGCCCATCTCGGCTTGGCCCAAGCCAATAATGTTCTTTCCGGCATCTACACCATCGTATTTTTCCAACTTTACTTGATCAACATATTGAGAAGGAAGATAAATCTCAAGTGCAACAATTTCCACAGTTTTGGCCAGCAGGCTTCTGCATGCGAAGGATGTGACCCAGGCATAGGGAAAGAGCCGTGCGAGGGATAAGGAGCTCAGTCTCCAGGTCTATCACTGTTGCCTCCTTCAGGCACCAGAGGTGACCCGGTGATGCTGAAGGAAGGGGAGCGAGCCATGAAGGTGCAGTATCTAAGGGTTTTAAGTTTTGATCAAGTCCAATTTATTGATTTTCTTCTTTTATAGGTTGTTTTTTGTCTCATGTTTAAAAGATCTTTGCCTAACCCGAGGTCATAAAAATATTCTATGTTTTGTTCCAATTTTTTAATGGATATAACTCTCACATGTAGGCCCGTGATCCATTTTGAGGTCATTTTTGCGTATGGTGCGAGGTAAGGGGTCTAAATGTATCTTCTTGCATGTGGATATTTAATTATCCCAGTGCCATTTGCTGAAAAGACTTCTTTCCCTAGCTGAACTGCTTCGGCAACTCTGACCCTGTGTACCACACTGTTTTGATACTACAGCTTTATCATATGTTTTTTAAAATACATATTTTTTTATTTTCCAACTTTAGTTGGCATACAATATTATATTAGTTTCAGGTGTACAACATAGTGATTAGACATGTTACTTACAAAGTGATCACCCCAATAAATCTACTACCCATCCGATATCCTACACGGTTATTACAATATAATTGACTATGTTCCTTATGCTATACTGTACATCCTCATGAGTATTTTGTAACTATCGCTTTGTATTTCTTAATCCCTTCCCTTTTTCACTCCCCCTCCAATATCCCTCTCATCTAGCAACCCTCAAAATGTTCTCTGTATCTGAGTTTGTTTTGTTTATTTGTTCTTTAGATTCCAAGGTAGATAAAATCATATGGTATTTGTCTTTCTCTGTCTGACTTACTCCACCCAGCACAATACCCTCTAGGTCCATTCCTGTTGTCACAGGTGGCGAGATTTCATTCTCTATAAAAAAAAATTTTTTTTTATGGCTGAGTAATATCTATTATGTATATGTATCACCTCTTCTTTGTTGATTCATCCACTGATGGACACCCAAGTGGCCTCCATATCTTGGCTATTGTAAACAATGCTGCAATGAGCATATGGACGCACATATCTCTTCAAAGTAGTATGTTGGGTTTCTTTGGAAAAATACCCATAAGAGGAATTACTGGGTCCTTCTTTGTCTCTTATTATAGCCTTTGTTCTAAAGTCTATTTTGTCTGGTGTAAGTATTGCTACCCAGTTTTTTTGTTTGTTTGTTTCCATTTTCATGAAATATGTCTTTTCATCTCTTTACTTTCAGTCTATGTCTTTCGATCTGAAGTGAGTCTCTCGTAGGCAGTATATATAAGGGTCTTGTTTTTTCATCCATGCAGGTACCCTATCTTTTGATTAGAGCCTTTAATCCTTTTTTCTTTGAAGTACTTGTTGACGGATATGTAGTTATTGCCATTTTATCATTCATATTTTTTATGTTTTTTTTTTCTTCTTAAAGAAGGTCCTGTAACATTTCTTGTAATACTGGTTCGTTGGTGATGCACTTTAGCTTTTTCTTGTCTGGGAAACTCTTTATCTGTCCTTCGATTCCAAATGATAGCTTTGCTGGGTAGAGTAATCTTGTAGATCCTCGTTTTACATCACTTTGAACATTTCATGACACTCTCTTCTGGCCTGCAAAGTTTCTATTGAGAAATCAGCTGACAGTCTTATGAGAGCTCCCTTGTATGTAACTACTTTTCTATTGCTGCTTTTAAGATTCTCTTTTGTCTTTCACCTTTGGTATTTTATGTATGATGTGTCTTGGTGTGGGCCTCTTTAGAGTCATCTCGTTTGGGACCCTCTGTGCTTCCTGGGCTTGAATGTCTAATTCCTTCACCAGGTTAGGGAAGTTTTCCATCATTATTTCTTCAAATAGGTATTCAATCCCTTGCGCTTTCTCTTCTCACTCTGGTACCCCTACGATGCAAATGTTGGTACACTTGATGTTGTCCCAGAGGCCCCTTAAACTATCCTCATTTTTTGGATTCTTTGTTCTTGTTGCTGTTCTGATTG
>NW_011888940.1:1101131-1102846 GCF_000151845.1 Pteropus vampyrus
TGGCTTCTACAGCACTTCTGTATGGGAGAAAGCTGCCCCTCCAGCCCTCGCCCTGAAGCCCAACAACTCAGTTCCTCCTCGTGTGTCCCTGGCACTTTCTGAACTGCTGCCCCAGCGCTGGAACTCAGAGTGAGTGAGTCCATCAACGGTAAGTCCGCGTGCGGGCCCTTTAAGAGGAATGCCTGTGACTCCTGAGCTTCTCTGTCTCACTCGGCCATAATCTCCACTGGTTTTCACATCCAGAGGTTGTGGGGCTTCTCTTCACGGCACTGAGGAACCTGGTGGGGGGCTGGGACTCCTCCCTCCCCTGGATGGACTTTCATAGCCGAAATATTTCTCTTGATTTTCAACCACCATACGCAGGTGTAGGACGGGCCCATTTGGCATCACCACCCCTCTGACCAGTCTTGAGGTGACCTCTTTTGTATGTCCCCAGGTGTAGGACTTCTGTTCAGCCAAACCTGAGGTGACTCCCAATGATGGTTGTTCTGTAGTTTAGTCATGATGCCATCATGAGAGGTGGTGAGCAAAGCGTCTACCTATTACACCATCTTGACTGGAAATTTCTATAGTATGTTTTAAAATTAGGAAGTGTAAGCCCTCTAACTTTGGTCTTTGGCAAAATTATTTTATCTATTCTGGGTCTTTTGCATTTTATATAAGTTTTAGGATTTCAAGTGACATCAAGAAAATGGCTGAATACACAGCTTCAAACATCCCATCCCTCCACAGAAACCTAAAAACAAAAAACAGGAATTTTCAGAACCATCTTTGTCAGAACTCCAGAAAACAGGTTTGTAGCATCCAAGCAGATGCTGAATCAAGAAAAAGGCAAATTAGAAGAAGTAGGGAAGCTTTGTAGCATTTTTCCTTGCCCTTGCCCATTTCCATCCCAGCTCAGTGGCGGTCTGGAAGGCAGTAACTTGTGTTCTCAGTATGTGATCCTAGTCCTTAGTTCTGGAGAAAGGGAGCAGAACACACCTGACATGTAAATTATTACGTGTTTCTGTTTAAACCTGTCTGGGCTACCTGCAAGATTGTCACAAGACACTTAGCTCTGTTTTGTCTAACTTGGAACTTAACTAGGGTGGAAAGTACTAGGCATTGCTTGAAAATATTGTAAGGCAAATGAAGACTCCCAGTCGAGGCATATAGTAGACAATCTAAAGCCAAGGAGGAAGTACAGGGCAGCATTTCTGTGAGAAAGTAGGTCATTCAAAAGTGCCTGTCTATACTAGGGAATATAGAAAGCCACGTGCATGCTTAGGGAGGGAGACATGCTCAGAAAAGGACTGTAAAACTCTAAGCTTTCATCTTTGATTTCTAGGTTCAGCACAGAGACAATTTGTTAAGACTAGGTGTGTGTGTGTGTGTGTGTGTGTGTGTGTGTTAGCTTCTAGCATTCAAGAACATCTCTGTCAAAACGCTAATTGAACACAAGCTAAAGGAACAGAAATGTCAGTGACCAACATGACAGGAACACGGAACTTTGTAAAAAATAGTTTGAAAAATCACTAAACAGATGCCACTAGCCTTCAATAATCAAGAGCAACCAACTCTGGTGAATGGAGAGAATATGATTTCCTGAGTTCTCATAATGTTCAAATTTTCATTTTTCAATAAAAAAATCACAAAGAAACAGAGTATAATATATTTACAGGGAAAAATTAAAACCATCACTGAGAAAGCCCAGGCATTGGATTTATTGGACAAAA
>NW_011888940.1:1104151-1109604 GCF_000151845.1 Pteropus vampyrus
ATGTAAATGGATTCAACTCTACAATCAAAAAAGAAAGATTGGAACAATGGTCTAAAAAAAGTGTAATCCAACTGTATGCTGTCTAAAAGTGGCTCACTTTAGGTTGAAAGAATACAAATAGGTTGAAATTGAAATAATAGAAAAAGATATTCTAATATCGCTAAAAAAAAAAAACTAAGTCAAAAACTATTACAAGAAACAAAGGACATTTTGTATTTAAAAGGTCAATTTATCAAGATGATGTCACAATTATATATTCACAAAACGGATCTCCCAAATATACGAAGCAAATGTTGACAGGTTTGAAGATAGAGATAGTTCTACAATGATGGAGACTTCAATACACCACTTTCAATAATTTATAAAACATTTAGACAGAAGATCAAGAAGGAAATAGAGGACTTGAACAACACTACCAATCAACTAGATATAACAGGCATTGACAGAGCACTCCACCTCAAAATAGCAGAATACACATTCTTCTCAAGTTCATATAGAACATACTTCAAGATAGACCATGTCAGGTCATAAAACAAGTCTCAGATTTAAAAATATTGAAATCCTACAAAATATCTTCTTTGCTCACAGTGGCGTGATGCTAGAAATCAGTAACAAGAGGAAGAGTGGGGGGCTTCTGGTCTGAAGCTCTGTGAAAATGTTTCCTTGATAATTACTCTAATTTTCTCTTCTGTCTCTAGAATGCTTGTTAGTGAGATGGTGGGCCTCCTGATTTATTACTCTATGTCTCTTCCCTTTAAAAATCTTTATATATTTGCCTTTCTATTCTATATAGAGTGTTTCACAATTTTCCTCCAATCCTGTGAAGTTTTTAATTTTAGTAATTATATTTTTCATTTCCAAGAGCTTTGTGTGGAAGACTGCTTTTTTAAATTTACGGGTATAATTATTTTTGACATGTCCCTTGTCAAATGATAAAGTTATTTTGCTAGCCTGTTTTAGTTTCTTTCGTGTTCCCTAAATTCTGTTTCCTTTGGGATTATTTCCATTTATTTTGGTCGTTGTCTTTCATGTTGCCTTATTTTTTCAGCTTTCCGGTGATCCTTGGTTGGCTCTTCACATCTAACAGTAAGACAATCAATAGCTCTATGAAACTCTGTCGTTTGGGGGGGAATTTGTTAACTGGTAGGCCTCCCTTCGGGGTGTTCAGTTGGAAACCAACCAGTATGATGTATAGTTTCTCAGGGCCAGAGTGTAGGATTCTTTTCTTCAGGATCATTTCATTTCTTTAGAGAAGACTTTCTAGCTTTTGGCTTCGGGAGTCGATGCCTAGTTGTCAGGCTTTCTTCTTGCCAAGATACGAATGGTAAGTCTGCTCTATATAGACTTTTGATCGATTCATTTTTTTCCAGTCCTACATCTCACTGCAGCTCTATGCCGTCTCTAGGTCTCTGCACCCAGGGCACCTTCAGAGTCCGTGGTGCCAGCAGTTTTCTTCCTTGGCTGCATCTCCAGGTTCCTTTTCTTTTCCATCACTGATGCAATTATCAAGCAGATGCAATGATATTCTCACCTGGTTCCACGTATAATCACTGAACTAAATGTAGGATGGTTTACCAGCACCGTCGACAAAACTGGTAGTGGGGCTAAAAACAGATAACAAGTCCCCTTAAGGCCGGACCTTGAGTCCCTGTCCTAGGCTGACCAATTTAATCTGAAAAGAATTTGCGATATATAAATATTGTAGGATTGTAGCCACCCTGGTACACACTTCAATTAAAAGTAGCTCTGTTATCACTGCTTTAGTCAAAGAGTCACCTATGAATGCCAAAAGTAGTTTTGTTCAAATGCTCTAGTTACTTAGTTTAAAAGCTTTTATTTCAACACCACCTCGCTTCACAGCAGTAGAGCTCTGGCAGTGAATAAAGCGGTCTAGGATTCGATGAAACTGTGGCTGATATCTGGCCCGAATCTGAAATTTAAAACAAATTAATGATCTATTTTAAGACTATTCATTCCTAAATTTGAACAGGCTGTCCTTTCAACAACAACTGTGTGCAATAACAAAAATAATTTATGGGATTTAAGACAAAGGAAAATATTTCAAAGATGTGGAAAAAAGGACTTAGACAAAAAGTTATTTCTGTGGTTAATCTCTGATTAAGAGGCATCTCATCGAATTATATCAAAATGTAAATAAAATGAAATGAATCACATAACTTTGCATTTTAACATCTTAATTCTAGATGCCCCCAAACCTTTTAAGCCTTACATTATAAGTGGACCACTTTGGATCATCTTCGTATCAAACTACAAGATCCCCAAGTTTATACCCAGTGGCATTCCGTCCTGTCCTAGGACCTCTTGGCTACAATCACTAACGGTTCTGCTGATCTAAGGATAAGAGTTCAGGGAGGGCTACAGTTGAATACAGCAATCATTGCATCTGCACTGAACGAACCAAAGACCAGAGTGTTTCAGACAGCACCGTAACAAAACTCTGTTACGTACAGCGCTGTGCACTGTATTAGGTGTTTTACTTACATTAATCCCAGTACTCACAGTAACCCTCAGAGGCCTATTGGTATTATCACTGGCTCAAAGGGATAATTAACTTACCTAATCTGGCAGGATTTGTGAGAGGAGGAGGCCCCATTCGACCAAGGATTACCAGGCCCCGAAGTCCCTAAGCTTTTACGGTTCTATCCACTTTCCACTGCACTTCCATAGCGTTTAAAGAAATAAACATTTCTTGATATTAAGAATGGAGAACATTTCAATAACTCAAAGAGAATGACTAGAAATGCCACCGTGGAAGATTTCAAACTCTAATTGTGATCCCGCGTGGAGTCAGTAACCATATAACTTCTCACGGCTTATTATGGAATTAAGTAGCAGCTTTGACTTTCTGGAGGATTCCACTGTATTCCAAGGAAACATGTTAAATACATTAAAGTGGTTTAAAAGTGTGAGGAATCCTTGTTATAGGAGTTACAGTGGAGCTGAATCATACATCTAACAAGATAAATTCCACAATAAATGTTCTGAGGACACACGACAGATTTTGGAGGATTCCTTCTGCCATTCCACTTAGCGAGGATATATGCCTGCAGACAGTGGATGCTCTCATGCCTGAAATATGCTATACACACTTGGGGGTGGAAAAAATGTATGAAATAATTTTTTAAAAAAATTTCCTTACCATTTGACAAAATGAAATTATCATTCATGTGGATTTGTGGTGGTGACTTCTTTAAAAGTCATCATTGAAAAATAAAATGAAGTAGTATTTGAGAACCACAGAGAAAATTTAACCAACTTGCTAAAGAAGCCCATGCAGTCCAAATGCTTTAATGACTTAATATTGTTTAATATTATCACTTTGATATATGTCTTGCACATAGTCAGTGCTTAATAAACGTTTTCTAAATAAATGAACCCCTAGGTGCTGAGAAAGAATTTTACTGAGGAAGAATTTCTTAAGCAATCACCGTGATCTATTCTGATCTATATTTAACCCGTTCTTTAACAATTCCCAAATAAGAAATAAGAACTGAACATGAAATGCAAATCATTGCTAATCTAGACAGATGCTTTGTCCTTAAAATCTGATCACAAAGACTGGTCAAAAACAGGTCGCATAAAAAAACCCTATGCCTTGATAAAGAACATAACGTTACTTTATCGTATTCTGTGACAAGCCCTTCGCCCGAAGATTCCTTCAAGACGTCAGCTTCTTGATTTAAACAAACGCTTAATTCAATCCCTGCTCCTTTTTCCTTCCATGCCTGGATTTGTAGCATTTCTCTTTTAGGTCTCCTGCTGATCAGCCTTTTGCCAGACTTGACTGTCACTTACAAAATAATAGCCACGTAAGCGTCTCTCAAATCCACCTAATTCTCGTTACTGCTGCCACTACCCTCAGTCGCCTAAGCCACTGGCTCCTAAGCATGGCTGCTCAGTGGAACTGTCTGGGAGCTTTAAAAATTAATAATGCCGGGGACGCCCTCCCCCTCGCCAGGAGATGCTGATTTCATTGGTACTGGGTCCGTCTTAGGCATGTGAATTTTTTAAGTGTCGAGGCTGAGGTTAAGAGCCTTCAGCCCTAACCGCTAAAACTGCCTCCTGACTCCCGCATTCAACCTTCACTCCACTCCACTCCACTGCCCACTCTGCCTGCCTTTTCTTCTCCACAGTGAGAATAAGATTTCAAAATGCAGTTTCAATCATGTCGCCTTCGCCTTCCTTCAGCTCTTTCAGTGGTTTCTCAGACTAGAGGCCCGCACCTGACGATGGCCCGCAGAGCCCTGCTCTTGCTGGCTCTCCAGCCGCACGCTGCTCTGCCCTTCCTGATTTCCGGGCTCCGGCACCCGTTTATTTTTTGAGTTCCTCAGACTGTCTGCTCCTCTCACAGGGCCTTTGCACGTGCCGTGCTCTCTGGCAAGCTCTTCCCGCCTCTGTGCCTCAGGGACGCCTCTGACTTGCCACATGCTTCATAGCATTTGCGACAGGTGCATATTCATGCTTATTTCTATGCTGCTTCCCCCGCCGAAGATCCATGAATGTAGAAATTTAGTGTCTATTTTGCCTCGCATTGTATTGCCAAAACCTGGCACACAGACTGGCATATAAGCAGGCTTTTATTATTTACTGAAAGAATACAGATGAATGAATGAAAATGCACTCGACATCAGATCTATCACCAAGTCCAACTGATGTCACCTCCAAAATACCTGTGGAATCCATTTACTCCTTCTCATCTTCCCTGCAGGTCCCAGCTACTGCCATCTCTGGTTTAAACAGCAGCCAGTGACATTTTTAAAGTAAAAATGATATGTTGTTCTTCTTCAAAGTCCTTCCAAGTCTTCCCATTGCTCTTAGAACAGAATCCAAACATCTTACCGCTTTCTCTCTCACTGACGCCCACCGAACTACACTGGTCCCCTTTCTGCTTCTCAAACATTCTGAACCCTTTCTAAGCTTTCAAGCTTTTACACTTGCTGTTCCTTTTGCCTGAAACGGTCTTACGTGGCTCATTCTTATTCTCCTGGGCTCAGCTGAAACTGTGTAGAGGTTCCCCCTGACTGCGCTATTAAAAGTAATCCCCCTTAGCTACACTCATCACCCTGCTTTTTTCCCGTGTAGCACGACTACAATCTATAATTTTTTTAAAAAATGTGCTTGATTATGCTCAAGATCCCCCACCAGAATGTCAGCTCCAAGACACAGGTATCTTATCTTTCCTGGTTCCTGTATTCCCTATAGACATCATAGTGTTTAGTTCATAATAGGTGCTCCATCTTCTTATGGTTGCCAGTTCCCGTAATGGACCCCAATGATCCTCACCCCCCCGTATCCATGCTTTGTGTAATCCCCTCCCACAGTGCTTTAGGCCTGGCTGGGTGTGACTAATAGGATATATCAGAAGTGACAGCGTGTGACTGTGGAGCTTAGGTCATAAAAAGCATTGCAGTTTTTACCCTCATCTCGAATTG
>NW_011888940.1:1113849-1115350 GCF_000151845.1 Pteropus vampyrus
GGCTCCTGACAGTTATTTTAAATCCTAACAACTATCCTAAAATGTAGAGTTTGTCAAATCTCTGCTTTCCAGGGGCACAAGAAAAGCTTCACTTCGCAATGCTCTGTCCTGCATCACCGCCACAGAGTCCCGCTGCTTTCCTTGCCCGAATTCGCGCCTTCCTCACCCCATTCCGAGCAGACTCGCAGCCTGCCATCCTCCGCGGCCGACGGGGTCACTCCCTCGGCTCTGACCCTAGAATGTCTCCGACTGTCCAAACTCAGCTTCCCCAACTCCCCAGCGCCTCTTCATCTCAGGCGGCGTCTCCCGCTCCGCCCGTCACACTTTATGTCCCACCTCCTCCCTCCGCCTTGCCCAGTCCGGCCAGTGTCCTCGTCGCTGGAGTCCTCGCTGCTCTCCCGTGCCCCGCACAGCTCACCGTCTTCATTCCCACCCAGTGCCCTTAACTGCAGTGTCCCCATCTGCGGTGGCCCGCTGCTTGTCCTCCGCTGTGCAGAGCTTATCCATCAAGGCCCCGCTCAGCTCCCCAGCTGTGGGTGCTGCTTTCCTAGCCGTCCTAGGCCCCAGGGACCTGATCTTGCAGATTCTGCTCCTCCACTCGGTGCTTAACCATCCTCTCATAGGTCAATTAGGGTCGCGAGCTCCCTGTGGCCGAGACCATAGCCTGGACCTCATATCACCTCCTCCCATGGCACGTCGCCCATGCGCCGGGAACATAGTGGATGATGGTCAATATTTAACTGCTTTGCTAAACATTCACCTGCTTCTATAGATTTGGACAGAATTAGAAATCGTCTTCTAAAATAAGCAGAGGAATCGTAAGAAAGGTCTGGTTTACCGTCACTTTGGAGACTAGAGGCCCCCTAGAGTCCTTCCTTTAAAGGAAACGGATTTCGCACTTGGTCAGTCTGGAAGGGCAGACTGCTGAGCCAGTTCTGTGGGGACAGGTGCTCCACCCACTCTTCCCGATCCCCTCTCCTTTCTAACCCCTCCTCAGTCCCTGGCAGCCTTACTCGAAGTCCAGCCCTGACCTATGCCCTCACCCCACCCTGGCTTCCAATAACATAAGCCTCCCAAAGCCTCTTGTGGGACCCCATCTTCTACCACCCTGCACTCCCTCCCTGCACCTCCCTCCCTAAACGACCTCACTGCAGTGCCCAGCCTCCTCCCCCTTCCCTCAGCGCCCTCCTCTCTCAGACTCCTACCTCCTCTCGCGGCTCAGAAACCGGCTTTAGCTTGCTTGTAACCTCTTACCCCAAGCTCCTGCTGTCAATCTTTGGCCTCATCCCAGCTTCATCTATTGCCACCCTTATCAGTTCTCCCGAGGTCTGCCTGGTCCTGTCCGGTTCCCACTCTTCCTGATTGTGTTGTTTGCTGTTCCTCTGGGACCTGAGTCTCAGCCCTGCCCTGATATTCATCTGGACTGAGGTCTTTCCTCAAAGGAGAAAAGAAGGAGATCTTTCCCAAGCCACCGCTCTGCCCTCGTCCTTCTACAAGTGAT
>NW_011888940.1:1115400-1117486 GCF_000151845.1 Pteropus vampyrus
CCCCTCTCCTTTCTAACCCCTCCTCAGTCCCTGGCAGCCTTACTCGAAGTCCAGCCCTGACCTATGCCCTCACCCCACCCTGGCTTCCAATAACATAAGCCTCCCAAAGCCTCTTGTGGGACCCCATCTTCTACCACCCTGCACTCCCTCCCTGCACCTCCCTCCCTAAATGACCTCACTGCAGTGCCCAGCCTCCTCCCCCTTCCCTCAGCGCCCTCCTGTCTCAGACTCCTACCTCCTCTCGCTGCTCAGAAACCGGCTTTAGCTTGCTTGTAACCTCTTACCCCAAGCTCCTGCTGTCAATCTTTGGCCTCATCCCAGCTTCATCTATTGCCACCCTTATCCCTGGGTCAGTTCTCCCGAGGTCTGCCTGGTCCTGTCCGGTTCCCACTCTTCCTGATTGTGTTGTTTGCTGTTCCTCTGGGACCTGAGTCTCAGCCCTGCCCTGATATTCATCTGGACTGAGGTCTTTCCTCAAAGGAGAAAAGAAGGAGATCTTTCCCAAGCCACCGCTCTGCCCTCGTCCTTCTACAAGTGATTCCCTTTAAAGAAAACTATTAACTGAATAGTAGGACAGATAACACTCAGCTGGGACACAGGCAGTATAGCTTAAATGTCAAGCATAGAGCTTGGCCTGTGCCTGAATTCTGGGTCTGAAATGGCCTGGGTCTGAATTCTGCTTCTCCTGACTACTGCCGCATGATTTGGGGCTAGCTCATTAACTAACTGCAGCTTGATCTCCCCCACCGGAAAATCGGGACAGTCATAGCACTTAACTCAGAGAGCTGTTATGAGGACAAAGTGTGTGCCTGCCTCAGTATAAGAGCCCCCAAAATGGTGGGGTTCACTCATTTAGAAAGTGTATCAATGAAGTAATTCATCCTACTCACTAAAATAAAAAGCATCGGTGACAACAGAACATAGGTCGTGTTTAACTTGGTGGCTGTGTGCCCCCCAGGGTCCTATCTGTGGAAGTGCCTGCTCCTTCGCACTCTTGCACATGCTGCCACATAGAGAAATACTACACGAGAAATTGAGAATTTTTGAAAAATGCTCCCGAATGTTAAATAACTGGCATAAAGCCATTTAAAATGAGAGAATGAGGAAAAATTTTTTTCTCAACAGTATGTGACAAAGGGTGTGATCAGACTTGAGCCTGCTTTCTAGCAAGGACACTTATGCATTGTCTTCCTTGAGGTGTCCTATACAGGGAGCTAGGGAAGAAGGGAAGGAGAAAGCAGACCTGAGGGCAGCTCTCTGAATTCTTCCTGCACCTAGACACACACACACACCCGTCCCTACAACTCGGCAGGTCCTAGATATAATAGCTGAGATGGCAAGCCCGTGGGAGATGCTTATCTGTGGCCCAGGCGAGGTTGAGCTCAGAGGGTAAGAGCAGTTTAGCTGACTTACCAATCCTGTAAAATGGCAGGGAATAGTCTCTTTGGTAGGTGGTTTCTTTATACCATGATTCAGCAGGCTTTGAATATCTTCGAAAACAAATATATCGAATGAGAGTTTGTTGGTCTAATTGAGGCTGGTACTGACTTTTTCTCTCAGATGGAATTGACAAGTCTATGAGAGATCTAAATGAAAATAGAAACAGCTTGCTGAACACCCAGTAGAAGACAAGCATTTCATTTTCTCATCAGCTGAAATCCATTCAATAGAAGTGGATTTCAATTAAGATAGTATTGGCAAGACACCATATCTCTAAGGCCTTAACAAAGCTGTCAGTAGATGGCTCGGGGATACCAGTCCCCTGTTCTTCCCTTTGCATTCCTCCTCCTGTTTCAATCACAGGTCACAGAAGGTGACCTGCATCAGAACTTCCACTGGATCTACTCAAACATGGCTACTTCCCATGTGCCAGATCTTCCTGATGCTCTTTCCCTTTGTAATTTTTTGTGAGTTCTTGGTACCCTCAGGGAACTGATGCTTTCTTTTGACTAGCCTAACCACTACGATGCATTTGGTGTTTGATGAACCTGAAATCAGCGATAGCCATCCTGTACCTCCACTCAGATGAAGGTAAAAGTAAAGAAGAATTGAAACGTAATGGTGAAATGGGGCATATATTCACTGG
>NW_011888940.1:1117536-1119808 GCF_000151845.1 Pteropus vampyrus
GACACCATATCTCTAAGGCCTTAACAAAGCTGTCAGTAGATGGCTCGGGGATACCAGTCCCCTGTTCTTCCCTTTGCATTCCTCCTCCTGTTTCAATCACAGGTCACAGAAGGTGACCTGCATCAGAACTTCCACTGGATCTACTCAAACATGGCTACTTCCCATGTGCCAGATCTTCCTGATGCTCTTTCCCTTTGTAATTTTTTGTGAGTTCTTGGTACCCTCAGGGAACTGATGCTTTCTTTTGACTAGCCTAACCACTACGATGCATTTGGTGTTTGATGAACCTGAAATCAGCGATAGCCATCCTGTACCTCCACTCAGATGAAGGTAAAAGTAAAGAAGAATTGAAACGTAATGGTGAAATGGGGCATATATTCACTGGAGCAATTTCTCTGAAAACACTACTGATAGGTATTATTACCTTCAAAATGTGCATCTATTTTTGTCCCAGAGATTCCAGAAATTAAGGAAGTTAACAAAGACTTAACTCTAAGAATGCTCATCAAAGTATTTTCATAATAAAAAGAGTGGAAACAACCTTCATGTGAAAAAAATATGAAACTATTTAGACAGCAGTACAGACATATACAGGAATACCCAGACGCTATTAAAAGTGATGCTATAGAATTATAATTTTAAAGATAGGAAAAAAGCCCACAATATGTTAAGTTTAAACATAAGTTTCAATTTCAATTGAATTGTACACTTTAAATTGTATGGTATGTGAGTTTTTTCAATAAAGATGTTATGCAAAAAAAAACCCAAAAAACAAAAAAACAAAAAAAAACCCAGTTTCGATCAACAAAATATTACCAAATTGAATTCAACAATACATTAAAAGAATCACACATCGTGGTCGAGTGGGATTTATTTCATGGATGCAAGGATGGTTCAATACCCACAAAGCAATCAATACCACATTAATAAAAGGAAGGATACAAATCATAGGATCATCTTAATAGATGCAGAAAAAGCAATTGACAAAATTCCAGCACTCATCTGTGATAAAAACTTTGAACAAGGTGGGTATAGAGGGAATGTACTTCAACATATATAAAGGCCATATAAGACAAGTGCACAGCTAATATCATACTCAATTATGAAAAGCTGAAAGCTTTTCTTCTAAGATTAGGAACGAGACAAGAATGCCTGCTCTCACCACTTTTATTCATCATGATATCTAAAGTCCTAGTGAGAATAATTAGGCAAGAAAAAAGAAATAAAATGCATCTAAATAGGACAGAAAGAAGTAAAACTCTCTCTATCTGCAATACCATGATCTTATATATAGAAAACTCTAAAGACTCCACCAAAAAAAACTGTTAGAACTAATAAATGAATTCAGTGAAGTTTCAGGACACAAAATATACAAAAACATGTTGCATTTTGATACACTAATAATAAACTATCGGAAAGAAAAATTAAGAAATTCCCATTTACGATTGCATCAAAACAATAAAATATCTAGTAGTAAATTTAACCAAAGAGGAAAAGGTCCTATACCCTGAAAACTATGAGACATTGATAACAGAAATTAAAGGAGACACAAATAAATGCAAAGGTATTCTGTATTTGTGGACTGGAAGAATTATCGTTGTTAAAATGTCCATACTGTCGAAGCAATCTACATATTCAACGAAATTTCTATTAAAATTCCATTGCCATTTTTCACAGAAATAGAACAATCCTAAAATTTGTCTGAAACCATGAAAGACCCCAAATAGCCAAAGTAATCTTGAGAAAAAAGAACAAAACTGGAGACATCACATTTCCTGATTTTGAACTACATTAAAAAACTATCATAATCAAAACAGTATGCTATTGTCATAAAAACAGACACATAGAACAATGCAACGGAACAGTGAGTCCAGAAATAAACCCATGTATATATGGTCAAATAATTTATGACAAAGGAACCAAAAATACACAGCGGGAAAAGGATGGTCTCTTCAGTAGCCTCCTCAGTGTTGAGAACACTGAAGAGCCACATGCAAAACAATGAAACTGGAGCTCTGTCTTATACCATATACAAAAATTAATTCAAAATGGGTTAAAGACTAGAACATCATAAGACTTGAAACCATAAAAATCCTGACAAAAAGGAAAGAAGTAAGCTTCTTGACATTGGTCTTGTCAGTGATTGTTGTGGATTTGATACCAAAAGCTAGGGCAACAAAAGCAAAAATAAACAAATGGGACGACAGCAGACTAAAAAGCTTCTTCACAGAAAAAGAAACCATCAGCAAAATAAAAAGTCAACCTATAAATG
>NW_011888940.1:1119858-1125235 GCF_000151845.1 Pteropus vampyrus
AAGAAATTCCCATTTACGATTGCATCAAAACAATAAAATATCTAGTAGTAAATTTAACCAAAGAGGAAAAGGTCCTATACCCTGAAAACTATGAGACATTGATAACAGAAATTAAAGGAGACACAAATAAATGCAAAGGTATTCTGTATTTGTGGACTGGAAGAATTATCGTTGTTAAAATGTCCATACTGTCGAAGCAATCTACATATTCAACGAAATTTCTATTAAAATTCCATTGCCATTTTTCACAGAAATAGAACAATCCTAAAATTTGTCTGAAACCATGAAAGACCCCAAATAGCCAAAGTAATCTTGAGAAAAAAGAACAAAACTGGAGACATCACATTTCCTGATTTTGAACTACATTAAAAAACTATCATAATCAAAACAGTATGCTATTGTCATAAAAACAGACACATAGAACAATGCAACGGAACAGTGAGTCCAGAAATAAACCCATGTATATATGGTCAAATAATTTATGACAAAGGAACCAAAAATACACAGCGGGAAAAGGATGGTCTCTTCAGTAGCCTCCTCAGTGTTGGGAACACTGAAGAGCCACATGCAAAACAATGAAACTGGAGCTCTGTCTTATACCATATACAAAAATTAATTCAAAATGGGTTAAAGACTAGAACATCATAAGACTTGAAACCATAAAAATCCTGACAAAAAGGAAAGAAGTAAGCTTCTTGACATTGGTCTTGTCAGTGATTGTTGTGGATTTGATACCAAAAGCTAGGGCAACAAAAGCAAAAATAAACAAATGGGACTACAGCAGACTAAAAAGCTTCTTCACAGAAAAAGAAACCATCAGCAAAATAAAAAGTCAACCTATAAATGTGAGAAAAAAATTGCTAATTATATATCTGAAGACATATGGATTGCTAGCTAACACATACATAAAAAGGTGGTCAGCATCAGTAATAGTCAAGGAAATGCAAATCGAAACCACAATAAGATATCACTTCACACCTGTTAGAATGTTATCAAAAAGATGAGCTATCAAGTGTTGGAGAGGATGTGGAGAAAAGGGAACCCTTGAGCACTGTTGGTGGAAATGTAAACTGGTGTAGCCACTATGGAAAACAGCACGGATGGTCCTAAAACAATTAAAAATAGAATAATCGTATGACCCAGCAATTCTACTTTTGGGTACATATCCAAAGGAAACAAAATCACTATCTCAAAGAGATAGTTGCACCTCCTATTCATGGCAGCATTATTTACAATAGTCGAGACATAGAAATAACCTAAGTGTTCATCGATAGATGAATGGATAAAGAAGATGTAGCAAATGCATCCACATACACACACACGCACATACATACATATACATATACATACATATAATGGGATACTATTCATCCAAAAAAAAAAAAAAAAAAAGGAAATTCTGCCAATTGTGACAACATAGATGGACATTGAGGGCATTATGCTAAGTGAGATAAGTCATACAGAGAAATACAAATTTGATTGCACTTATGTAGAATCTAAAAAATTTAAAGTCATAGAAACAGAGAACAGAATTGTGGTTGCCAGAGGTGGGGGGTTGGGGGTTAGGGGTTGGGGGCAATAGGTAAATGTAGTCAACAGATATAACTTCCACTTATAAGATAAATGAGTTCTGGAAATGCAATGTACTGCATGGTGATTATAGTTAAAGATACTGTATTGTATATTTTGAAGTTGCTAAAAGAGCAGATCTTAAAGTTCTAACCACAAGAAAAGAATTATAACTATATGAGATGATGGATATTAACTAAACTTATTATAGTGCATATATCAAATTATTATGTTATATACCTCAAACTAATACAATGTTATATGTCAGCTGTATCTCAATAAAACTGGATAAAAGGGTTTCAAAATACCACTCCAGCCTATTTTGTGTAGAGTTGGAAGATTCTGCATTATTATCTATCTCTGGGTAATGAGATTATTGAAAATTTCCATTAAAATTTTTTTTATTATCAATGTTTTCTAAATGTTCTAATAAACATGTATGTTTTTAAACTATAAAATAGATGAGGTGAGCTGCTGTAGATGTAAAAAAATATTAATTGTTGGGTGAGATTTAGGAACGTCTGAATCCAGTCATTTAGTAGTAGGATGTAGTCTGACTTGATTGTATCGCCATGATTAATCCCACTTAAACAAGGTGACTGAAGCTGCTTAGTCATAACACATTATGTTTACATACTTGGGTATAAACTTGGTTGTCATGTGCCTTCTTTAAAGAGAAAGTGTGTAAGCCGAAATGGAATGGCTCTGTCTCAACTTCAGAACAGGCAAGAGCAGGAATCTGACCACGTGTCTGCAGGGCTGGGCAGGGGAGAGATGCTGGGTGGGCGGAGGGGAGCTCTGCTGTGGAGAGGCATGGAGAAGCACCAAGAATTTCCACCCACCTCTACTTGCTCTTATTTCATGCTCAACAGGTACTTGGTCCTATCAAGTGGGTGCCTGAAACGGTAGGCAGGAGTATGCCTTTCCCTTACAAAAGCATGTCTCCCACTGCCAGTCAAAACAGTTATCTGGCGAACATGTCAGTGTCTTGTGAGTTTGGATTCTGTGCGACTGTCACTGTCAGTCTAGTCTTCTGTGCCACTGACAGCTCTGGCTTCCGAACCAAATCTTTGTGATTGCCCCTAGATCGTCAGCCCGCTCTATTTTTGAGTGTTTTTATGGAACCAGAATGTTCTCCATTTTCAAGTAATACATCCGTGTCCTTCTGAAAACAAGATTTTCACTCAGAGGACAGATCTAATACTGAAAATATCAAGTCGGTAGAGTAATATACTGGGGAAGGTAAGCCGTTTTTATTTTTGTCTTTTTTTCCCTTCTTTTCATTCTTAACTAGAAGTGTAATAAAGTCACCACTTGACATTTGTACTAAGTTTTCCCTTAAGGCTAATATTAGGCAGGCAGAAGTCTTGTCAGAGTCAAGTATGGTCAAAGTTCCCTTGGCCTGAGTCATCCTGTGGTGGGAGGACCGACATTTGGGTGCAAGGTGTTGGGTTTGGGGGAATTGCCGGAGTCTGCAGGACACACGTGGAGACTGCCCGGTGGAGCTGGCAGGAGCCCCTCTAACAGTGGGGGTCGGTTGCTTCCTTTCTCATCTACCCTCTGGCAGAGGACATAGTCCTAACGAGAGTTTAATATAAGCATGTGTCTGAGTTAGAACAAAGGGCCTTGAACTGAGAATCAGAAATTATGGGTAGATTCAAGTCCCAGCTTTTACGCCCACCAACTGTGCCTCAGGCAAGACACGTCACGTCTCTGGGCACCGTCTTATTCATCTGATTGGATCACAATGACTTCTAAAACCACTTCCAGTTTGATCATCTATTAAGTTTAGACTCTGTGCTGTTTTATAGGTGCCATGTTTCCCTTGTCTTTGTATGGAGGATAATTAGGAGTTGACTATATCAAAAGCAATTAAGAGAAAAAGAGACATTTGTAAAATATACCAGATGATGAGTTCAACATAATAGCAATCATATTTTGAATGCTTACTATGCTCTGGAATTTTACATCAATTATTTTATTTAATAGATAAACTGACACTCAGAGAAGGTATGATAATTGCCCAAGATCAAACATTTCATAAGTTACTCAAATTGCTGCTTTTTAACTATTATGGTTTCCAGTCTCTTAAATCTAGACTATAACTTCAAAGTGCCTGTTTTTCTTTTCTTTTTTTTTTTTTTCCTGTTAAAATCACATCCAGAAAGGCAGAAGTCATTTAGGCCAAATTTGTAATTTTACTGAGAAGGGAACTGAGACTTAGGAAGGTTAAATTATTTTACCAAGTTGAAAAGCTAAACTCACGGTGTTTAAATTTCTTAGCTGATATTTAAAAAATTTTTTATTTATTGCTGATTATAAAGTAATATATGTTCATCAGAGAAAATCTAGAAAATAGAGAAAAAGAAAAAATAAAATACAAATACCACTAATCTGAAAAATCATAAAAAACCATCATTAACGCTTTGGCGCATTTCTTTGTAAACTTTTTCTATTCATTAAATAATAACAATTATTATCGTTATAATTATAATCATTATTACAAAATGTGGTTCCCATTTTTAAAAAATGTATCGTTCTAACTTCGGTATAATTTTTGAAAATTAAGATTGGGCAGGCATCTCACCTGGGGGAACGCTTCACACTATAATCACAGTGGACTCTTGCCAGCTGCCCAGGGTAATACCCACGGAGGTCCTTTCCTTGATGAGCAATGAATGTCCTAGCGAAGAAAGCCAGGGGTGAAAAAAAAAGCAATTATTCCAATTAGTTCTTCGTAGAAAAGTACCAATCGTGGTATAATAGGAAACGTATTTGGTCTTTGTCCCTATTTCCCAGCACAGAGTTCCTAAAACCCTCGGACTTGCTTGACTGGAGTGTCTTTGTTTTCAGGATTCATGAGGAAATACTTGACATGTCAAGTATGAGTTTCAAAATATCAGGAAAAAAAAATAAAAGAATAGGTAGCACCAGTGGGGTGAATGTTGGTAATTGTTGAAAAGTGGGAATTGGTAAGTGGGGGTTTCTTATATTATTTGTTCTACTTTTGCTATATTTATAAACTCTAACAATAATTTTTTTTGGGAAAAAATTGATAATTAACTCCATAGGGGCTAAAAATGAAGAAGCACCATGACGTCCCAGTGCAAGGTGCTTGTAAGCCTGACGTAGGGACTCTACATCAGGGAGGCTGCGGGGCAGGTAGGTTTGAAGCACAAACAGGTGTGAATGAGGTGGAGAATGGGAGCAAGTGCTTCTGGGAGTGAAGGGGAGATGGGTGTACACGGCTGGAACAGTTGGGGAGACGAGGCCATGGGGGTTAATGGCACCCAGACCTCGTATTTTGAAATACATCTTATTTTATAATAAATTACTTTTCCTTTTAAATTCTAGTTACAGCATTATATCGATATTTTAAAATTATGTGTAGTCGGATTCTGTTATTTACAGAATTTATTAGTAGGGCCATTACAAGATATTTGTTATCAAAAGGGGAAGCGTTGCATCTGAAAGGTTGAGAACCCTGACGTAGATGACAGGGCATCTTTGCGGGATTTTAAAGAAGATTAATGATGTAATGTAGTTTTTATTTTAGAAAGATTTCGCAGTGTGAAAAACAAATTTGAGGACAATCTGACTAGAAGTACAAAGACTGGTTAGGAGGTGATTGTAGTAATTTGTGTGGGACGTGGTAAGCTCTGAGCTATGTGCTGTAATGTCCAGCTTAGGCTTCGGCCATTGAGAGGAACGTGGCCATTCCCCAGGAGAGGAGACACAGGACAGGAACCTTTGTTGGAAGGATGACTTCATAGAGTTTGTGACATGGGGGTGACTTTCGAGACCTTCT
>NW_011888940.1:1126431-1137574 GCF_000151845.1 Pteropus vampyrus
GGCGGCGTAGGGGGTGGTAGTGGTGGTGTCTGTCTGTGTGTGCAAACGGGACCTCAGGGAGTTCTGGTTTTCAGAAGGAAACACAAGCTGTCTGGGCCTGCCCAGTGGCTGGAACGAAACGACTGAGCCCCGGATAGTAAATAACAGTGAGGGATTAAGTCTTAAGAAGTGAGAGGACTTGGCGAGATACTAGGGAACAAATGACACTGGTGAATGCGTGGGAGCGGGGGACCTAGCTTTCTTAGGCGCCCATCCAGTTTCCGAAGCGTAACCTTGGAAATGATTACCCCAAGGCCACGTCACAGTTTGTTGGACTCCAGTCGGAGTTCCACAACGACACCGGTTTCTCGCCCTTGCCGCGCTGTTTGCAGGAGGCTGTGTTTTGACCGTGAACTTTTCGTTAGCGTGCACACAACAAACACCTGTGAATACAGGCAGTAACCTAGGTGCTCCTCCTTAGGCACAGTCTGTAATAGCTGTTTTGAGAACGGAGAAGCCCTTCACCAGCACCAGGTAACACATCCCGCCCTCAGGCCCTTGAGAGTGTCTCTTGGCAGGTTTTGGCTGGGCGGGGGAGAGAATGGAGAACTGTTGTAAGCAGGTGGATGAGGGAAAGAGAGAGAGCTGGAGCAGGCGGGGAGAAGCAGAGAGATTTGGGGAGTGATGAACGGCACACTTTGCCTCCAACTCTTTGGGTTGGCTGTGCAACCTCGCTGATGTGGCCTTCACCTCGAACCAAAGATAGCTCCCAGTTAACGGGTTAAAACATCAGTTTTTGGAGGAGCACTTTTACTTCCTAAAGGGAAATGCCTAGCCCGGTATGTCAGGGGCAGGGAGTGGGGCAAAAACAATGGATGACCAAGGAAGTGGGTGCTGGCTCCCCAGACCTGGCCTGGAGGTCCTGTTGGGGACTCTACTCAGACCCATCCGACTGATCTGGCTTTCAGCGTTCTCGAATCGGCTATAGAAAGCCCTTTTCTTCTCCCTGGGTGGGAGAAAGAGTCCACCTGTGTCTGATTTCACCATACGTTATTTACCAGTCCCAGATAGCTTAGCTCTTTGAGGTGACGTGTTCAGTCCAGACAAGAGAAAACTTGTCCCCTGAGAGGGTGAATGTAACCGGAGTAGAATCTGGGCTAAACCACAGACTAAATAAAATATACGCAGGGGAGGTCAAGAATGTTTGTCCCCAAGAGCCTGGCCCCATGGCCCGAGGTAGCTGTGTTACTGTGACTATGCAATTCTCTGTTTGTCTGTGCCTCCTGCTTTACCAAGTGTCTTTGCTGAGATGATTTTATCTAATTCTCACGGTCACCTTGCCAGGTAAATATCAATACCTCATTCTAGACAAGGACACTGAAGCTCAGAGAGGTTAAGTGGCTTTCTAAATATCACCTAGACAATAAATGCCAGAGCCATGGGTCAAACCCAAGTCTCTAAACTCCATGTCACACCCAGAGTCATCTATATGTATGAATGATTACTTCGTTCAGAATAGTTCAGTGCTATCTGTGTGAATTCCGTGATTCTCTCACTTACGGGCAGACAAGAAGTAGATGTGCACAGAAGAAATAGGAAAAGAAATACATGGCAGTGTTAGTTGGAAGCTGCTTTCGATCTGATGAAACAAACAGTTATGTCTTCGTTCAATACTTAACACATTTGTTCCATTCAATAAAGCAAATACGCTGACGTGTTTGAGGGGTGCTAGGGGTACAGTGATGATAAATATTGTTTTCCACTCAAGGCGGGAAACTGAGGTTCAGGGGGACTCTGCAGCTTAGCGAGGACATGAGCTGAGAACTACAGAAGATGGGGGACCACCGTGCCTGTGCCCTCATCTCCCAGGCTCTGCTGGCTCCATAGCATCTCCTCAAAGAAGAGGAGCCTCAATCTCCTCTTCAGTAAAGTGGGGGTGATACTATCATCTACACCGATGATTACGTGAAAGTCAACTAGACATTGGTAAGCATACTGAGTGACTAAGGTTAGCTGTTAGATGTTGCTGTTAATCCAAACAAGATGAGCTGAAAACCGAGCTGCCTTTTGGGCTCTTAGAGACAGCTTCTGTCGGTTTTTAAAATGCATTCAAACCTGACACAAATTCTTTCTTCTGAAATGTGTTCCCCGCAAAGTGATCTTTTTTGGCAGAATTTTGGGCTCCACAAACCAACACAACACCCAACCCTGCCCCTGAGCCACAGGCCCGTAGCTTGGGGATGGCACTCGTTGACATTGACATCTAATATAATTCTTATTATGAAAATTCTGTGTGATCACTACTACTCGTGAACCATTTAATATTTCATTTTATTAGATGCCCCTACTGGCTCATCATTCCTTCGGTTTTCCCTCGTATAGACCCCGCCCCGCCCCCAGGCATTTAAGGACGAATTGAATAAAATCTGTGCTAAAGGAACAGCAAAACAGTGTGCCCGTTGCAGGCACCGTCAGACACCAAGAGGCCAAACCAGAAATAAACGACAGAATAATTTTTCTCATTGGTTCGTTCATCGTCGTTTTTTTTCAGCAAATGTGCCTAGAGGGCCTACCGCGTGTGACGATCAGCTAGGCAGAGGTTAAGGTCGCAGGTCGTAGGGAAGCTAACCAGAAGATGTAATAAAGTACAGGTTCGAGAGCACAGATGTTGGAGCCAGGCCAGTGGCTTCAAATACTCTGACTGCCAATTAATTACTAGCCGTGGGATCGTGGGACAGTCACTTACTCGCTCTGTGTCTCAGTTGTACCTCCTCATCTGTACCTCGCCATCGTCGTGAAGATTAAACAAGTTACTTTAATCTTGCCACAGAGTCAGAGCTGCTTGTTAACTATTACTCCAGCGGGTGAGACCAACAGGGAATAAACAAAATTACTCAATTGCGTAAGGTCCATGGGCCCTGTTTCTCTTAGGAAACCCAGAAGGGCGTGAGATGGAAAATCACAAAGGTGGGGAGGTGGGTAGAATAATTCCTCTAGCGGGGCGATCATTAAATAACTCTCTGAGCAGCTGACAACAGAACTAAGACTTGCTGGGCGATGGGGGCTAGCTGAGCAGATCGGGGAGAAGGAACAAGTCCAAAACCCCCGAGGCGTGGAAGAGTGCGGCTTATTGAAATGGAAGACAGACAATGGGGCTTTGTAGACGGGCAGGGACCGTTCAAGTCAGGCTTAAAAAGCCTTGGCAATGCGTTTGGATTTTATGCAAAATGCAAGGCCTGCAGGGCTTTACGCAAGGTCTGGGGGGTGGGGGTCTTTGATCCAATTTACATTTCCCGATGCTCAATCTGGAGAAGGGATTGTAGGAGGACAAGGGTGGTGGTGTAGATCGGCAGGGGAGGGCCAAGGGGGCCTGGATCGAGTGGTGGCGATGCAGCTGGCGGAAAGCATTCGCATGGGAGATGTATCCTGGAGGCAGGATCGGGGAGCTTGCTGATGGATTGGACCCACTATTGTTGCCAGGGCAGGGAGGACATAAAATAGACCAGATCTGCAGGGAGCGCTGCAGGGGTGGCGGGGAGACGGTGGGTTTCCTCTGGGGCTCTGGAGGGTGAACACAGAGAACAGAACCCGGCCCAGCCTAGGACCTTGGCACCAGCCACTCTGTGTTCTACCTATAACCTCAGGCTTCCTACAGGCTGGCTTGGGCCAGGCCCAGTGCCTGACTTGGTTCCACTGAGCCCCGGCAGCAGCAGCAGCAGCAGCAGCAAAGGGAAGTTGGTTTTCATTTTCTCCAGGAGATGAGACCACAGTTAAATATACCCAACAGTGGACAAAACAGATCTCAGACACACATAGAAAGACCGAATGCTTGTGGGGAGATAGAAATCGGAGAGACGGGAACACGTCTCGTTTTTCTCCAGCCTGTGTCCTCCTCGCCTGGGTTTCAGGGAGGGCGGGGAGGGCCCTGGCCTCGCTCTGACAGAGGGCTCTTAAAGTATTAGAAACGAAGCACCCTACCCTCACCCC
Organism: Pteropus vampyrus; assembly: GCF_000151845.1. Lineage (NCBI taxonomy): Eukaryota > Metazoa > Chordata > Mammalia > Chiroptera > Pteropodidae > Pteropus > Pteropus vampyrus. The sequence continues at coordinate 1,130,398 of NW_011888940.1, forward strand.
TTCTTCAGTAATTTCTGGAAAAAAAGGACTTATCTTTGTTAAGGTAAACATTGTTAAAAATAACTAAATACCAAGACAAACATGAGGCTTGCTCAAAACCATGAAGCAGATGGGATCGCAAGAGGAGGGTCCCCAAGTCATTTGCTGTGTGAAGGTTCCTGCCCCAATTTCCTAGTTTTTAAATTTCTACGGGTCCCATAACCAGGAGTAAGGGGAGTGTGAGGTCAGGATTTATAAGTGGTCATCACAGTCTCCCGCAGCAAGGCGAATTTAGCACAATAAAACGCATCTAGGTCTTGTTATCCTTGGGCCATCGGTGAACTTGGAGACACAAAGAAGCTCATGCACGGTTTCTGTCTGTGCAGTGACTTCCCATGTGGCAGATGCATGGGAGTGCTTTGTTTTATCCCAAGTGGAGTAAAGAGATGCCCTCTAAAGTTTGGGTTTGGGCTCCTCAGACTTCTTGCTCAAGCCCTTCCCAAGCAAAAACCAATATCCTCCTGATCTTTTGGAGATGTGGAGTTGTCTGTTTGCTTAGATTTTGCCGTAAGTGTGGATTTTTTACATCTTTTCCTAAACCTCCCCAAACTTCACTAGAACCCTGTGGCAGCTGTTGTCTGTCAATCACAGAGCAGCAGCTTAAGCGATTCCAATGCTCCAGGTGCCCACTGGCCTTGCCGCAGCTCTGGACAGTGTCTGTGTCTGAAAGAACATTACCTGGGTGGGATCGTTGGGCGGCGGTCAATAAATTCTCTGAGCCGGATGGCAGTCATGACGGATGGGATTCTGCAAAAAAAATTAAAGTGAAGGTTCGCATTGAAAATTTATACAAATTTCCAGGTATGACCTATCTAGTACTACAAAATCCTTCTTGAAAGTAGAAGGCCCATTGATAGCTTCTGCTAGACGATTTATGGAAAGAAATAGACTAGTAAAAGAGCAAGAAGAAACAGAAAGCATAAACCAATACATACAGATATGCTTCTGTTGAAAAATAAAAAATGCTGTGCCAGTTAGGCCCTTAGCCGCCTTTCTCACCCTCGTTAGCGTGCAGGCTAGGCACTACATTTCCCAGACTCCCTTGCAGCTATAGTTCCGCTATGAATTAGATTCCTTCAATCAGATGTACTTGGTGAGATCTGGAAGGGGGAAATGAGAAGGAGGCTATTTCCTGATGCTTTGACTTTTTCTGCTGGCAAGCTAGGTTGTGAAGGTATTGAACGGTGTTTTTCTGCGGCAGAACTTCAGTGCCCAATCTCCAGCTTTGGGGGTGTCAAAAAACAACTGTGTTGAAGGCAGCAGCTGAACCGTGTGTTCCAGTGTTCACACACGGGCTTTCTGGTTATGGCAGTGGTGGTGGTGTTAGGCGTAGGTTCTTGAACTCAGTTGTCCTGGAAGCAGCTTTTGCGGAGGTGTTCTAGAAGCTTCCTGGAGGTATTCTAGGAGCTTCCTGAAGACTTCCTCAAAGCCTGCCCCTCCAGCTCTTCCAATGATTTTGTAAGCATCATCTATCTATATCAAACCCCTTTTGTTTCCTGTACTGACCCTGAACTTAAACATAAAATACATATTGTTTCTGGTCCAAATTTTCATATTGCATCTGATTATGTCCTGGAGGAGATGTGCCACAAAGAAAAACACTGCATCTAAATGTTCACTTGAGAAAGAGTCAACAATGGGGAGGGAAACCAGATGCCGGGGGGACAGAGGTGGGAGAAAGCCTTACGTTTTACAATTTACCTTTTATGTTCCTTTCAAATTCTGTACTATGTGTATGTGATGTATATACGGTCATGGGCAGCTTTAACAATGGGATATGTTCTGAGAGATGCATCAGTAGGGAATTTGGTGGTCGTGCAAACATCATCGAATGCACTTACTCAGACCTAGATGGTATAGCCCACTACTGTAATTGTATGTGCTATACTTTTATACTATTGGCAGTGCAGTAGATCAGTTTACACAAGCACGTGAGTAATGCCTGTGCTATGACATTACAACAGCTACAATGTCACCAGGCAATAGGAATTTTTCGGCACCATTATAACCTCATGGGACCTTATGGTCATTCACCAAAACACCGCTATGCCGTGCCTGATGGTACAAAGAGTGCTGGGCCTTTGATTTGCATAAACATGGCAAACGGCGTAGCGGGAGAACTGGGTCCCATGTGACCTGTGGGAAGTCATTTCCCCACTGCAGTGGACTGAATGTTTGTCTCCCCTGAAATGCATAGGTTGAAAACCTGACCCCAAGGCGGTGGCGTTAGGAGGTGGAAGGTTAGGGAGGTGATTATGTCATGAGCACAGAGCCCTCGTGAATGGAACTAGTGCTCTTATGGAAGAGACCCCAGAGGGCATCCCAGCCCAATTTCCGCCGTGGGAGGGCACAGCAAGAAATTGGCAGCCTGCCTCCCGGAAGAGGGTGCCCGCCAGAACCTCACTGTGCTGGCGCTCTGCTCTCAGACCTCCAGTCTCCAGAACTGTGAACTCCAGAACTAATTCTTGTTGTTTACAAACCACCTATTCTGTGGCAATTTGTCCGTAGCAGCCTAAATGGACTCAGGCACCTGCTCTGTATATTGGTGATCACAGCCCCTCTCTGGAGCATTTGCTGAGGCAATAACATGTGTGTGACTATTCTGTGACCTGAAAAGCACCCGTGGGAATAGAGAAATATGAGTTTATATATATGAGCATGGATTATGTGTCAGGTGACATGTATTAACTCACATTAGCCTCCCAGAAACCCTACGAAGTATTACCACTATTTTACTAGCAAGAAGTACTGAGAAGTAACTTGTTCAAGGTCACCGAGGAACCGGGATGGAAACCCATTTGGATCCAGAAACATTTATCTTCACAACAGAGCTATACTGAAACAACCACAGAGCACCCCGACCATCAGCCAAAACAAAAAGAAGCAATAACCAGGAGGGAAAAAGGACTGGAAAAGCGCGATGCCTCCTTCTCTTCCCTTTTATAGTCAAAACTCAATTTATTGTCCACAGGCCAGTTAGCTGCTTTATTTCACCTCTGAGTGTGTTTTTCAAGCAACTTGAAAAATTTCAAACAAGATTCCATTATAACAGAATAGTCTGGCAGTCCGATGGAGCCTGTTCATTACATAACGTGTTTTTACTTTTAGCACTGGTATGATTATCAAACAAAGGAAGCACGGAAGAGGAAATTTAGTCAACACAATCGAGCTCTTGCATTTTTTTTTCAATTTTAATTTTTTCAATTACAGTTGACATTCCATATTACATTCGTTTCAGGTATACAGCACAGTGGTTAGACATTTATATAACTTACGAAGTGATCCCTCGGAACAGTCGTACCCACCAGGCACCACACATCATTATTAAAATATTCTTGACGGTATTCCCTATGCTGTACTTTACTTCCCCATCACTGTTTCATAACTGCCAGTTTGTCCTTCTTAACCCCTTCACCTTTTTCACCCCAGTCGAACTCTTGCTTAAACTCAGAAAGCTCCGTGATGGCTGGGGTTTTAGGTCACTAAAGGTGACATGCTGAAGAGAAGAATGCAAGATATTCGGGGAATTCGTACCCCTAACAAAGACAATACCGAGTGTGCCTTTGATGGTGGAGTGATTGCTCAATGCCTAGAAAATCTGTCAGCACCCGTAGGAAATAAACCACTTCTGAGTTGCCAGGCTTTGTCCGCGCCATAAAAACGTTTTTAGAGGAACGCATAACAGCCAATTTCAAATCTAAGCCTAAGCTCCCAGAATAATCAGAAGACTTTGGGACTGTCACAGACCTGTCACTCTGCATCTTTACAGATTCATCTACCATGTAGATAAGGTATACCAGATCACATTTTGTGTGATTACTTATCATCTCTTCAGCGCATAAGAAAATGTAGTTTGCAATGAGACATGTCTTATTTTATTTTAGTCAATCTTAAAAAATAAATTCACGTACCAAATCTAAATGTGATAATTATGAACGCATGTTAAACTCGCCATCATGTCCATACTCACAGCCAACACTACACACCCATTGTTCTCGACGCCATGAACAACATAACTTCATCTCCTTTAAAATACATAATTTTTTAAAAGCGCCTTTATTGAAGATTCTTCCTCAGATGTGCCCCAAGTAAAATTCTTCCAGAGCAAACATGAGTTCTGTCTTTTTCCTCATCCTACCTTTCATTCAATTTCGAATTAGGCCCAAGCAATCTTAAATGTTTTCCTTTTTTTAAACTGAAAATGTAACACGCTTGGAGTAAATAATGATGCAAAATAATATTAAAACCATTTATAAACAATGATTTTCATTTTTAAAATTTTGTATACACATACATGTATATACTTAAATACTTGAAACCACAGCCAACATTCCATTTTTCATTCTTTGATTTCTGATTAACAATATATCATGAACTTTTTCTATGTTGCCACACAATATTCCGAATTCTAATGTTTAATGTTCTTCTTGCGTTGTTTGGTGAGGCCTGCTCATCACTCTGTTTAAACAGAACTCCACTCCCCTTCCACCCCTGGACTCCATATCCACGCTCTACGCTTTATTTTTCCCCACAGCACTGCCTCTGTCTGCCACCCTGTTGGATCTATGATGTGTCTTGTTTATGTCTGTCTCTCCCATGAGAAAGCAATCTTCATGAGGGCAGCAGGGTTTGTTTGCGTGTTCACTTCTGTGTCACTAGGGCCAGTCACTAGGGCCAAAGATAAAAACTGGCACATGGTGGACATTTAATAAATATTTATTGAATAACTGAATGTGCCAGAATTTATGAAATCCAATCCCTAATGTTAGACATTTTACATGAATATATTTTGATTCTATTGAATTTATTTCTTAAGATACATTCTTAAAAAGGAATCGAGATTGAGCATCTTCATAGATCTTAATTAGGAAAATTTTAGCCACTTCCTTTAATTAATGCTAGTTTATAAACCACTGCAGTTAGACTCCCAAGGCATGGAAATTAAAATTTAATAATAGAATTTTTCATTATGCTGCTTCAAAAGGTGAACTAAGGTAAATGAATAAAAGGTGCGTTGCAACAAACTTCCTTGGAGTTAATATTCAACATGTCGACTTCAGGAACAAATATGTACGATTTATTTTGTCAACTTTCTCAGCCATGCTTTGGTATTATAGAACAAACTATCGATCAAATACGATAACAGTAAAAAAATGATAAAATTTGCCCATTTATGGGAAATTATTTTAGCAAACCCTGAGGGAACTTTCTCAATCTAGTAAGGAACGTCTATAAAAACCTACAACTAATACCATACTTAATGGTGAAAGACTGATTTCTTCCAAAAGTGAGGAATAAAGTGAGGGCGCCACGCTCACCATTCCTGTTCAGTGCAGCACTGGCGGTTCCACCCAGCGCAATAAGGCAAGAAAAGAAAATAGAAGCCATGCAGATGAGAAGGGAAGAAAACTGTCCCTCTTTGCAAGTCACATGATTTCCATGTGGAAAATCTTAAGGAATCTACCAACCAAGGAAAGCTTTTAACAGCATCACAGGATACAAGTCAACATATAAAAAATAAGAATATTTCTATACTTCAAATAAAAAATTGGGACCACAGTTTAAATCACATGTTTACAACAACTAAAAACAAAACAAAACAAAAAAACCATTATGTACAACTCTAACAGGACACATATAGGTTCTTTACTCTGAAAAGTACAAAATGCTTGAGAAAGAAATCAAAGAAGACCCGAGAGACATATGACATTCATAGATTAAAAGACTCAATATAGCAAAGATGACGATTCTCCCCAAATCGGTTTATCTGGTGAAAATTCCCAGCAGGATATTTTGTTGATACAGACAAGCTTATTTTAAAGTTTATTTGGAAATGCGAGGGACAAAACAATTTTGCAAAAGAGCAACAAGACCCAGGCAGAAAGGGGATGGGAGAGACCCAGTCCTCAGCTAACGCCCACCACCTACCAGACATTCTGTGCATGTTATTTCACAAGTGTCCTGAGAGTCGTTTATTATTATCCTGAATTCGTAGCTGTTAAATTGCATGTTTAAGGTCACACAGCCGATAAACAAACAAACAAAAAGCCAGATTTGTCTGACTCCAAAGCCCATTCTCCTTCTATTTCATTGGTTCACTCAAGAAATATTTATTGATCAACTACCTTTGCTTGGCCTGTTGCCAAAACAGAGTCCTTGAACAAGCTACCTTTCAGGTACTTGAGAGGCTGCGCCCCTTCTTTCTTAGAATTATTGAGGAAAAGGCTCTAAGAACAGATAAGTCACATGTGCATCTGAAAACCTGGACATTTTCCCTGATATGAAGCGTATGAGAAGCTTTCTTCATGGGAATGGGCTTTCCAAGCTTTAGAAAACAATTTAAAAAATTGACATCTATTTTTATGGTAGGAAATAGTTAAAAATAATATTTGTTAAATTAAAGGTTGCCCCCCATGCAATATGAAGTGGAACCAGTAATAACTATTTGGCAATTTTAATCAGCTTGTGAACCTGAATTATAGAACTAGCAAGTTATTTAATTAATGTGTCCGAGGAAGGAGCAGAGGCAAGATATTAGAGTTGCGGTCTCAAGTCTCTAATGTTATTTATCTAGTAATTTTGGGAAAATTTGAGGAATGGTCAGAGAGTGGCATTAAAAACTGGTATACGAATAGCAACAATTTCTTTTCTAGATGAACTTTCTCATCCCAGAGTCCCGGGAGCCCCCTTTCCTTGGAGGCGTGGCATCTGGTTTGGGCCTCTGGGAAAAGCCACATCTTAGGGATCTGACAGTGAAGAGAGAGGATGGGGTTGAGGTGCTTTCTGAACTGGTTTGACCCATCAAGTGAGTCACGGCTGGAGTCTGACAGCAACCTTGCTGAATGCAGGATCGCTCTGTAGCTGGGACAATCGCTTCCAGCTGCCTTCGAGCATGAAGGTTTGAGAGGACGTTTCAAAAAGGGTGTTTAGTGACTGAGTTACTTTGGCAGTCTGCTGTGGTTCTGTTTCCTCAGGAAGCCAGTCTTCCCAGTTCAGGAAGGTTGGTTACTCACCTCTTCCTCCTCTTCTATTCTCCCCCCAATTCTACTATGAATCCTTGTTTTTTTTTTAATAAATTCTTTTTAGATTTTAGTTGGCATACAATATTATATTCCTTTCAGGGGTACAATATAGTATA
>NW_011888940.1:1137624-1139996 GCF_000151845.1 Pteropus vampyrus
AAACCTACAACTAATACCATACTTAATGGTGAAAGACTGATTTCTTCCAAAAGTGAGGAATAAAGTGAGGGCGCCACGCTCACCATTCCTGTTCAGTGCAGCACTGGCGGTTCCACCCAGCGCAATAAGGCAAGAAAAGAAAATAGAAGCCATGCAGATGAGAAGGGAAGAAAACTGTCCCTCTTTGCAAGTCACATGATTTCCATGTGGAAAATCTTAAGGAATCTACCAACCAAGGAAAGCTTTTAACAGCATCACAGGATACAAGTCAACATATAAAAAATAAGAATATTTCTATACTTCAAATAAAAAATTGGGACCACAGTTTAAATCACATGTTTACAACAACTAAAAACAAAACAAAACAAAAAAACCATTATGTACAACTCTAACAGGACACATATAGGTTCTTTACTCTGAAAAGTACAAAATGCTTGAGAAAGAAATCAAAGAAGACCCGAGAGACATATGACATTCATAGATTAAAAGACTCAATATAGCAAAGATGACGATTCTCCCCAAATCGGTTTATCTGGTGAAAATTCCCAGCAGGATATTTTGTTGATACAGACAAGCTTATTTTAAAGTTTATTTGGAAATGCGAGGGACAAAACAATTTTGCAAAAGAGCAACAAGACCCAGGCAGAAAGGGGATGGGAGAGACCCAGTCCTCAGCTAACGCCCACCACCTACCAGACATTCTGTGCATGTTATTTCACAAGTGTCCTGAGAGTCGTTTATTATTATCCTGAATTCGTAGCTGTTAAATTGCATGTTTAAGGTCACACAGCCGATAAACAAACAAACAAAAAGCCAGATTTGTCTGACTCCAAAGCCCATTCTCCTTCTATTTCATTGGTTCACTCAAGAAATATTTATTGATCAACTACCTTTGCTTGGCCTGTTGCCAAAACAGAGTCCTTGAACAAGCTACCTTTCAGGTACTTGAGAGGCTGCGCCCCTTCTTTCTTAGAATTATTGAGGAAAAGGCTCTAAGAACAGATAAGTCACATGTGCATCTGAAAACCTGGACATTTTCCCTGATATGAAGCGTATGAGAAGCTTTCTTCATGGGAATGGGCTTTCCAAGCTTTAGAAAACAATTTAAAAAATTGACATCTATTTTTATGGTAGGAAATAGTTAAAAATAATATTTGTTAAATTAAAGGTTGCCCCCCATGCAATATGAAGTGGAACCAGTAATAACTATTTGGCAATTTTAATCAGCTTGTGAACCTGAATTATAGAACTAGCAAGTTATTTAATTAATGTGTCCGAGGAAGGAGCAGAGGCAAGATATTAGAGTTGCGGTCTCAAGTCTCTAATGTTATTTATCTAGTAATTTTGGGAAAATTTGAGGAATGGTCAGAGAGTGGCATTAAAAACTGGTATACGAATAGCAACAATTTCTTTTCTAGATGAACTTTCTCATCCCAGAGTCCCGGGAGCCCCCTTTCCTTGGAGGCGTGGCATCTGGTTTGGGCCTCTGGGAAAAGCCACATCTTAGGGATCTGACAGTGAAGAGAGAGGATGGGGTTGAGGTGCTTTCTGAACTGGTTTGACCCATCAAGTGAGTCACGGCTGGAGTCTGACAGCAACCTTGCTGAATGCAGGATCGCTCTGTAGCTGGGACAATCGCTTCCAGCTGCCTTCGAGCATGAAGGTTTGAGAGGACGTTTCAAAAAGGGTGTTTAGTGACTGAGTTACTTTGGCAGTCTGCTGTGGTTCTGTTTCCTCAGGAAGCCAGTCTTCCCAGTTCAGGAAGGTTGGTTACTCACCTCTTCCTCCTTTTCTATTCTCCCCCCAATTCTACTATGAATCCTTGTTTTTTTTTTAATAAATTCTTTTTAGATTTTAGTTGGCATACAATATTATATTCCTTTCAGGGGTACAATATAGTATATATAACTTGCTAAATGATCACTCCAATAAGTCTAGTACCCATCTGACGCCATTCATAATTACTACAATGTTATCGACTGTATTCCTTATGCTATACTTTACATCCTCATGACTGTTTCGTAACTACCAATTTGTACTTCTTAATCCTTCCCCTCTTTTACGCATCTGCCTACCCCCCTTTCATCTGTCAATCCTCAAAGGGTTCTCTGTATCTATGAGTTTGTTTTTTGTTTCGTTTGTTTATTTGGTTCTTGAGATTCCACATGTAAGTGAAATCATATGTCATTTGTCTTTCTATGTCTAACTTACTCCATTCAGCACAGTATCCTCTAGGTCCTTCTCTGTTATTGTAGATGGCAAGATTTCATTCGTTTTTCTTACGGCTGAGTAATATTCCATTGGATATATGTCCTACCTCTCCTTTATCCATTCATCCATATGGACACCCAGGTGGACTCCATATCTTGGTT
>NW_011888940.1:1140046-1140726 GCF_000151845.1 Pteropus vampyrus
TCTTACGGCTGAGTAATATTCCATTGGATATATGTCCTACCTCTCCTTTATCCATTCATCCATATGGACACCCAGGTGGACTCCATATCTTGGTTTTTGTAAATAAGGCTGCAATGAACTATGGATGTACACGTCCCTTCAAAGCAGTCTTTTGGGTTTCTTCAGAAAAATACCCCAAAGTGGAATTACTGGTTCCTTCTTTCGCTCTTGTTATAGCCTTTGTTCTAAAGTCATTTTGTCTGGTGTAAGTATTGCGAACCCAGATTTTTTTTGTTTCCATTTTCATGAAATGTCTCTTCTCATCCCTTCACTTTCAGTCTGTGTGTATCTTCCGACCTGAAGTGAGTCTCTTGCAGGCAGGTCTTTCGTTATTTTTTAGATTTTTTAGATATTTTTTATTTTGAACTCGGCATAAAGGTCTTTCGTTCTTATCCATTTGGCCACTCTATCTTTCGATAGGAGCATTTAATCCTTTTTCATGTGAAGTACTTGTTGACAGATATGTAGTTATTGCCATTTTATTCATATTTTTAATTGTTTCCCCTCATTCTTCTTAAGGAAGTCCCTCTAACGTTTCTTGTCATACTGGTTTGTTGGTGATGAACTCTTTTAGCTTTTTCTTGTCTGGGAAGCTCTTGATCTGTCCTTCGATTCTAAATGATAGCCTTGCTAGGTAGAGT
>NW_011888940.1:1140776-1146475 GCF_000151845.1 Pteropus vampyrus
CTGGTTTGTTGGTGATGAACTCTTTTAGCTTTTTCTTGTCTGGGAAGCTCTTGATCTGTCCTTCGATTCTAAATGATAGCCTTGCTAGGTAGAGTCCTCTTGGTTGTAGGTCCTTGTTTTTCATCATTCTGAACATTTCCTGCCAATCCCTTCTAGCCTGCAGTTTCTGTTGAGAAATCGGCTGACGTTCTTATGGGAGCTCCCTTGTAGATAACTACTTTTCTCTTGCTGCTTTTAAGATTTTTTCTTTACTTTTACCTTTGGCATTTTAATTATAGTGTGTCTTGGTGTGGGCCTCTTTGAAGTCATCTTGCTTGGGACTCTCTGTGCTTCCTGGGCTTGTATGTCTATTTTCTTTGCCAGGTTAGAGAAATTTTCCAACATTATTTCTTCAAATAGCTACTCGATCCTTTGTTCTCTCTCTTCTCCTTCTGGCACCCCTATGAGGCAAACGTCGTTGTGCTTGATGTTGTCCCAGAGGCCCCTTAAAACATCCTTATTTTTCAGATTCTTTTCTTGTTGTTGCTGTCCCGATTGGGTGCTTTCTGCTACTTTATCTTCTAAGGTGCTGATTGGATCCTCTGCTTCACCTACTCTCCTATTGATTTCTCCTGAGGCAGTCTTCATTTTAGTTACTGTAGTCTTCGTTTCTGACCGGTTCTTTTTTAAGTCTTCTATCTCTTCCCCACATTTCATTGAGCATTCTTAAAACCAAAGTTTTGAACTCTGCATCTGGTAGATTGCTTGTCTCCATTTTGTTGAGTTCTTTTTCTAAAGCATTGTTCTATTCTTTCATTTGGGACATGTTTCTTTGTTTCCCCCATTTGGGCTGTCTCCTGTATTAGGTAGAGCTCTTAAGTCTCCTAGTCTTAGTAGCATGGCCTTATGTAGTAGGTGTCATGTTGGGCCAAGTGGCACAGTTTTCCCTGTTCACTTCAGCTGGGTGCTCCAGGTGTGTCCCTTGTGTAGGTTATGTTTTCCTTCTTGTTGGGGTTGAGCCTTGGTTGCTGTTTGCATCTCAGTGGGAGGGATTGACCCTCAGGCTGATTGGTTGTGAGGAATGGACGGTGAGAGGCTGACCCTAGGAAGCAGGATTCACTTTAGCAGGGCTCTGGTGCCAGCCCAGTCTGCCTTTTGGGTGTGTCAATTTTGGATGCTGCCCTGGATGGTGCTCCAGCTCAGTTGAAACAAAGCACTGGGTGTGCAGGTCGGGGCTTCCTGGGAGGGGTCCAGCTGCAGGCCAAGTTCAGCTGCAGCCTGTGCACTGCCTGGAGCTACCTGGCAAGTGTCACCAAGCAATCTGCAGATGGCCACCACCTGTGCTGGGCTTAGATGTGCCGTGAGAGGCCAGGCCATGAACTGAAGCTGGCTGCTTCTAGTGCAGGGTTTGGGACTGCTCAACAAGAGGTACAGGGCACAATGAGGCCAGATGCTGCTTGTTTGAAATTTCTGAACCTTTGAGAGATTTTAGGAAAGTCAGCAGCATGAGCCAAGTCAGGCCCTTTGTATTGAAAAACCACTAGAGGTGGCTTGGGTGGGCCCACAAGTTGGGAGAGATTGGGTCTCAGGGAATCACCGGGGCGGGACAACCTGTGTTAGCCTGGTTGATGGAGACTCACACCTGGAGCAGGGAGGGCTCAACAAAGGAGCAATAAATTCTACCAGCATTTCTATCTCAGAGAAAGTCACCCTTCATAGCCCTTTGTGACATTCAGCTAAATCTCTGCTGGTTCTTACAGACAGAGGCTGTGAGGACTTCTCTTCCTCCACTGCGACCCTGGCCTGAGGAGCCTGGGAACCCTGGGGTGGGGCTGGGACGCCTCCCTCCTCCTGGTGGAGGGGACCTCCCCTGCTGAAATATTCCTCCCAGTTCTCAACCACTACATGCAGTTGTCGACCAGACCGTTTCATGTCTCCACCCCCTCGAGGTGGCCTCGTCTGTGTGTTTCTAGTTGTAGAACTTCTGTTCAGCCAGAGCTCAGATGACCCCCAATGATGGTTGTTCTGTAGTTTAGTTGTAATTTTGATATGATCGTGAGTGGAAGTGAGTACAGTGTGTGTCTACTACGCCATCTTGACCAGAAGACCCTACTGTGAGTTCTGCTGCCTGAATGTTTTTCCTTTCCTCCTCCTTTAGTCTAAATTCCACTCATTCTTCAGGGCCTAATTCAAGTCCTATATCGTCTTCTACAAGGCCTCTGTTCTGAGTTCCAAATGCTCCACTGCCCGCCTCTAATTTCCAGAGCCCTTGATTAATTCTATTAGGTATTTTGGTTCTAAGACCTTTCCTCATTGGCTTATTGGTTTCTGAACTCATTTATTCACTCTATTGTTTAAGAAAATATTTAATAAGTGACAACTTTGTGGCAGGCCTTGAATAAGGCTCTAGAGATTTTTCAAAGAGCAAACCACAAGTTTCATAGAGTATCTCGCCTCTCAGGCTACAATGTAAGCTCCCAGATGTTGGAATCATGTTGTTTCAGTGGCCACTCCTTTTGTCCTTCTCCTGCCTCATTGTCTTGAGAAGTGTTTCCCATCAAAGCAAGGGCTCTATGCATACTTTAGAATGAATGAATAAATAAAAGAATGAATCACTCAGTCTGTCAACTCAGTAACCTGGTAATCTAGCTAACAGTTTTTAAGCTTTGCTGTTCTATTGTAGAGAGCCAGATATCTCAGCATAAGCAAGACCAATTTTAAAAAATAAAAACGTTGAGCTAAAACTATTCCAATAATTCAAAGTTGAGAGAGATGAATATTCAGCTTGCCTTTACAAATGGTTTGCCATGAAGTTTCTTTAAATCGTGAGCTCCTGTCTCTAGAACATTCAGCATGCAGTCAGCTATTTAGGAATGCGACGGCTCAGTGAGAGGAGAGAGATGTATGCTCAGTAACTGGAGTTACCTGTTGGGGCTGCGGTGATCTCCTCGTTCTTAATAGCAGACTCCTGAGGACAGCTGCTATTTCAGCGGCCTCCTGGTGTTGAATATACTGCGAAGTACATTGCAGAGTTGTAGGACTTGATCCCTTTACATCACTCACAGGGTATTGTGATGCACAGTGGGTTGGAAAGTTTTGTTAGGTATTGCCTTTCATGTCTTACGCTTATAAAAAGCAGTGGTCCTTTGGCTCAGCAGCACATGAAAGAAAGGGTGAAAATTAGTGTGGAAAGGAACACCATGTGAACAAATAACCCAGATAACACAAGGACGACGTAAGGTCAAAAGTCTGGGAGGTGCTGTATTGACAAGTACTGAGGAAGTAGGGGTTGGCGCGAGGAGACAAATGAGTTCAGCTCTGCTTTCTCCAAGACTAGATCAGGCTTCATCCTGTTACTACTGAAAACATCAAAGGGGGCTTTTAATTGTTTACAAATATAGTTTAAACCAATTCATTAGACCTCACGGTAGCACTGCAATATAGACTAGCAAGTCATAACCCGAGAAGAACAGAGGGCAAGTATGTTCATTCACACCACCTTTTATCAAAAACAAAAACAAAATAAAACACCATTATTATCCAGAATATGCTGGCCTGGGTACAGGAGCATCTCTTAGCTAGTGTTTGCAACTATGAAGTAAAGTATTTCCATAAAGTTTCAGGTGGCAAGGTGGCATTTAGGAGAGGCTAGGGGGGCTAGACAGGGGCTCCAGCTCTGTCTGACATTGAAGCCCAGGTTGAATTACATTTTAATTAAAATGTTAAATTTAATTTTAAGAATAATAATTCATATTCTTCAAGAAGGAAAAAACAAATAAATAAAAAATTCCCATATTCATGAAAATATAACTGGCAATACAAAAAAGGCACAAATAAGTCAAAAAATGAATATAAATCTCACTTGTCAGAAGTTATCGTTGTCTGTAATTGTGAATATTGGTTTAGATGTCATTCTAAACATAAACTGAGTGATGTTAAGCATTAGATAGCATTATAAACTGAAATAATTTTATAAAATTGGGACCATACTGTACATGACCTATATATATAATATAGAAACAAAACAAGTAAATTTAAAAACATGTATCTAAAGAGTCAAACCAAAAATTATGCTGATTAATCTACACACTGTAGAAAGTCATGTGGATCAGTCATTATAAGTCCCTTTAAGCCGAAGGGACAGCTTTTGCATAAAGATGCTCATCGATATCAATTTCTTCAAGTTTATGCCTAGCGTACTGGCTTCTAATACCTAGTCCCTTTATTCTCCAGCTTTAAAACATCCTCCAATTCCCACATGGGTTTTATAAATAGCAAGCTGATGTGTCCTTTTAGAAGAGTGCTGGTGGGATCGTCCTGTAAAATTAGGCCAGTGCTATCAGGCCATCATTCTATTGTGTCATATTATCATCAGAATCCCTGAAAAAGGCAAAATATTGCGAGGTCATCCTGACCACCATCCAGAGAAACAATCATCACCTTTTCTTACAATACCCCGATTTTCAAGTTTAGAAGCATATTTATTAAATAACATTTCCCCAGGATCTTCATCTGCATAGAACATCTAAATATTCTTTGAAAGTAAAACATGTTTTCATAATTTAGGTAACACAGAAAAACATAAGAACATTAAAATAACCGGAAATCCTTCAATCCAGGGATATTTCCATTAACATTTGAGCTTACTAGATACATCGCAGTTCTTGTCGGGGTAGGGTGCCACGCTATGCTCAGATTCCCATGACAGTTGCCACAAGAGAAGTGCTCGCTTCTCGTGACCCGCACTTTATCCTGAGACAGAGCAACTGGGCTGAGTAGGCCTCGCCTACTTTCCTGAACCATCCGCCTTCCTCACCACCTCTGAACTCGGAGCCACCCCCACACGGCAGGTCCCCCTGCTTTCCTCCGGTCTCCTTGCTGCCTTCCTCCACCCCTCTAGTCTAAAGGTACCTTTCACACAGGTGACCGTTGGGCCACACAGAGCACGAGGGTCCCTGTGGTGGAGAATGTGGTGTCCCACCCAGATTCTCCCCTTCGAGACGGACACATTTCCACCATCTCTTGGCGTGTATGTTGCCTCTTGATAACAAAACTGAATCTCTTTCCAAGAACTGCCTTGGCCAGAGGAACTTCTTCCTCACTTTATGCACCCATGTGTAGGGAGCCCACAATCAATGACTTGTCAATATTAGGTCATCAAGGCCCAGCCCCCCCACTTCATTTGGGACAACTCTGAAGGTCTCTCTTATTTCCAGTGGTCCCTGTGGAATCAACTGGCTGAGGTTGAATTGCTGCGTCTGAGTTCGATTTCCTCCTCTATGCAACTCTGCTCCCTTTGCTCCATCATAGAGATAGTTCCTGAGACTAGTCCCCCAAAAAGATACCTCCATGCAATTCTCTGTCTCAGAGTCTATTTCCAAATGAACCCGATTTAAAAGAGTCGGGTTTTTAGAGTGGGCCGAGGAAGCCGACTCTGAATGGATCTCTGGAATTCTGTTACCTGCTGGCGGACTGTCGGTGAGGACTTCGCCACTGGTACCAACCAGCCCTGGCATTCCGCCATGGAAAGGAGTGGCCATCTAAGATTCAGGATGAGGAGAAAGGAATCAGTGCCCTTGAAAACCTTGAAAACCCAGACTCTTCTGAATTCCCTGGGCCCACAGAAGTGGCCCACGCCTCTCTGTTAATATTGTTAACTTGCTTGTCCACCTGGACATGACTCAAAAGACACCCCTCCCCTCTTCAGAATCCACCCCTGT
>NW_011888940.1:1146525-1160569 GCF_000151845.1 Pteropus vampyrus
TCTGCTCCCTTTGCTCCATCATAGAGATAGTTCCTGAGACTAGTCCCCCAAAAAGATACCTCCATGCAATTCTCTGTCTCAGAGTCTATTTCCAAGTGAACCCGATTTAAAAGAGTCGGGTTTTTAGAGTGGGCCGAGGAAGCCGACTCTGAATGGATCTCTGGAATTCTGTTACCTGCTGGCGGACTGTCGGTGAGGACTTCGCCACTGGTACCAACCAGCCCTGGCATTCTGCCATGGAAAGGAGTGGCCATCTAAGATTCAGGATGAGGAGAAAGGAATCAGTGCCCTTGAAAACCTTGAAAACCCAGACTCTTCTGAATTCCCTGGGCCCACAGAAGTGGCCCACGCCTCTCTGTTAATATTGTTAACTTGCTTGTCCACCTGGACATGACTCAAAAGACACCCCTCCCCTCTTCAGAATCCACCCCTGTCTCCCCTTCTGGCTCTAGACAATAATTAGACTAAGTAACAGCATAACCTGCAGGGGATGTGCTGGACCCACCAGAAGGGGAAAGGAACTACGAGTCAAAAGGATAGAACCTGCATTCTAATCCTAAGGAAAAGATAAGATAAGCTTAAATATTTTACAAAATGACTGGCCTGAACTTTTTAAAAATGAAAAAGTCAAGAAAGATAAAGAAAGGCTGAGAAACTTTTCTAGATTAAGAGAGTAAAGAGGTATGGTGGACGAAAGCACTCCGTGACCTTGGACTGGCTCCTGGCCCAGACCGTGACCTTGGACCGGCTCCTGGCCCAGATTGTAAAGGGCTCTGCAGCAGATGCAGGCTGTGGCCCGACGATGCCTTCACTTTAGGACTGAGGTTCTGGTTCCCCAGATGAAAGTATTGCCTGATGACGGATCATAGGACAGTCCCTCCCCAAGAATTTCCCAACTAAAATGAATTGCCTCTTCCAAGACCTCACACTCTTCCTGGGGCCGCCCACATCCAATGACTGGTTAATATGGGGACACAAGCATTCAGCCTCCTGGTCCCAGTTTGAGACATCTCTGAAGTTCCATCCTAGCCCCAGAGCTCCCCACAGCACTAGCTGAGTCCTCAGATGCAAGTGACTTGGAGCCGATCTTACTGCTTTGCTGTATCTTGTTTCCTGTGCTTCCTTGTCCATGTTGCTCTGTGAGCACACCCCGGTAGACCTCCCCTGTGCAGATTTCTGTCTCCCAGTGCGTTTCCCAGGAAACCGTATCTACGAGACCAACCCAAAGCCAACATGCCTCTCCCTTTAAAAGAACCGCAACCCCTGCATTCTCCCTCTGCTTCTGGTCGAATGCTGGGGCGGAGACGAGGGAATGGTGATAAGGAGTATTCCGTCGACAGAAAACTTAGAAGAAGACGCAAGGACAAACAAAAAGTTTCTTCCCAGCGATGGAAAGGTTATTCTCAAGTTTCTGGTGTCCTGAAATCTTATTTTAAAAAAATCTAAGATTTTCAGATCTAACAGATTTCTCCCCAATAACAATGAAAAATCTTCTGCCAGGAGTCAGGAAACCTAAGAGGCTCAGTGTCAAACCCAGGCCAGAGCGGCAGCTCTGCAGGTCGACTCTGCACCTTGGTTATAAAGTTGGGCAATAAAACCTCCCACAAAAAGGTCATTCACATCAGGATTATAAGAAACAACACCTGTGACAGCACTTTATTGGTTTGCAAAAGTGAGTTGTAATTATACAGGGCTGTGCAGACCTCAGTAGACTAGGATGTCTCACTGACTCATTGACATGAATCTGTCTTACGGGGCAATTGCACATGGGACACTTTCCTCAGACATTTTATTTGGAAAATATTCAAACTCACAGAAAAGTTGAAAAAAGAAGACACTAACCATCCATGTACCTTTCACCTAATTTTGCCAGTTTTTAATATTTTCCCATGTTATATGTATATTTTCTGAGTTGTTTGAAAGTAGACGCCATGACATGTGTCTTTTAAGAATATTTTTTCCTAATCTGTGTTGTCTGACCTAAGAAGAGTAACACTAATTCTATACCATTTCATATACAGTCCAAATTGACCCAAAGTGTTTTTCGAAGCTGATTTTTTTTTTTTTTTTATGATCCAAGAGCCAATCAAAATCCACACATTACATATAATTACAATAGTAATTACGTTTGGTCTCTTCTAACCTATCACAGTCCCCTCTCGGTTTTACTGGCTTTTCATGTTAATGTTTACTTTAAGAGTCCACATTAGTTAGTTACCTTGTAAAATATTTCATAGTCTATTTCTTTCCCCTCATTTCTTCACGATTAGATTCTAAGTAAACATTTTTGGCAAGAGTACAACATATGGGATATTGTGGAATATTATATAGTTTTAAAGACCTAACCAAGATGTGTGTCAATTGTATCTCAGCAAAATGATTAAAAAAAAAAAAAAAAAAAAGACTTGACCAAGAAGTTGGATAAAGTTCTTTTGGTTTTAAGCTACAAAAATGATTACTATTAACTTGATGAAAAATTAATTTCTTGGAAGATTATTAGACTGGACTATAGAATTGAAGGAAGAATGAGAATCACCAAGCATCAGGGGGCAGGCACCAGCCCAGGGCTCAGGACCCCAGAAGCAGAGGTTTCTGGTCCTCTGGGCACTGAACTTGATATGACGATGACAACATTTCTTCTGTCAGGCTTAGGATCACGTCGTGTGGACATAGCCGCTGGGGAAATAGGATCAGGCAGCCACTCCAACTGCTTTCTATTTAAGAGATGATGACATTTACCGTTCTAAGAGGTTGATATAAAAATGCTTTTACTGGTTTTATTTGTTTGATCCTCCCAACAGACCAAGAGATAGAAAGTCTCTGAAGAATCCCAAAGTGATAGAATGTCTCGTGTCATAAAATCCTTTTATGCATGTTATAAACTGAATGCATCACCCCAAAATGCCTATGTTGAAGTCCCAACCGCCAACATGATCATATTTGGAGACAGGTCTTTGGGAGATAATTAGGGTTAGATTAGTTCATGAGCCCTCCTGATGGGCATATTGTCTTTATAAGAAGAGGAAGAGATTTCTTTCTCCACATGTATACACAGAGGAAAAGCCACGTGAGAACACAGCGAGAAGACAGCCATCTGCAGCTCAAGCAGAGAGCTCTCACCAGGAGCTGAATCAGCCGACGCCTTGATCTTGGACTCCGTAAACTGCGAGAAATACATATCTATCGTTTAAACCACCCAGTCTATGGTGCTTTGTGATGGCAGTGACTGAGGCAGTGTATCTCACCAGACTGCCTTCCATCCCTCACCCTGTGCCCCCACCCCCCACCCAAATTAATAACATCACTGACATCCCAGTCTCCCAAGCCATGGATCTGGGAGTCACCTAAGAATGCTTCTCTCAGTCCGGACCTCTCGTATCTCGCTAAAGACTTTCAGTTCTCCATTGTGGTGTTCTTGCCTCACCCTCTACTTCGCTGCAGAAGACCATGAGCTTGAGCCTCTGGGGTGCCTCCTTATGGCCCATTCCTCATCCCTCTTTGCCGACACAATCTAGCTTTGTTCGGATTGCAGTGGGCCCAGCCCCAGTGCATGATTCATGATTGAGCTCAGCCCGTGATGGCTTTTCTGTCTCTTCCTGTAGCTCAGAGAGGCCTGGGACTTGGTTCTGGCCAAAGAGACATAACGACATGTCTGCTGAGGAGTCGCTGAGAAATGTTTTTCTCCCTGATAATGAAAACATCTTTACTCACTCACTCCTTCCTTTCTTCCTGATTGAGAATGCAATGTCTGGAGCCCAGCAGCCACTTTGCAATCAGTGAAGGCCATGCTTTCAATATAAGGGCATGTGCTGTTTCCTCGACCTAGAACATTTCTCTCCCTTTGTTTGCCTGGCTGATTTTTTTTTATTCTTCATCTTGGGAGCCTCCCCGACCCAATCTGACCTTGTACATATCGAGATCTCGTCACTATGTACTGTTTACCTGTGTGTCAGCCCATTTACACCTGAGGTTTTCATGTCAGCATGTATTTTCTTTATGAGAAGCAGCATAAGTCAGTTAAGTTAGTTAACAGAAAGATATTTGGTCTGTCAAAGACTGGGGTTCAAATTCTCATCGTGCTAGTTTATCAGTTCCATCGGTTATTTCTTAACCTCTACAGCCTAATGTCTCTTTTTGTTTTAAAAGTGGCAATAATAATATTTTTAAATTATATTTATTGAGGAAACATTGGATAATAACATAAATTTCAGGTGTACATACAATATTATAATATAATACCTATATACTATTTTGTGTGCTCACCACAAAGTCTAGTTTCCTTCTGTTACAATATGTTGTAGTCATAATAGTAATATTGTCCATATCATAGAATCGTCGTGGGGAATAAAGAAACAATGCCTGTAAAACACTTAGCCCAGTACCTCATGCAGGGTCACATTTCATCAGGCATTAATCGTCATCATTATTATTTCTGTCCTGGCAGCTACATGAAATCACTCACTCACTGGATGCCCGAGCTCTCATTCCTAATTCAGCTCAGAAGTCCTGACTCCAGGTCCAGTGCTCCTTTTGCTGGACCGTAGGTGGGGCGTTAAGGAAGCAAATGCCTCTGTCACCTTGAGCTCCACCATGCTGCCACTGCTGCCTGGGTAGTGACATATGAGTGTGCTCCATGGCATCATTCGCTTAGTCCCAGGTGTCCTCGCTCATCTGGCTCTTTAGGATCTAGATAAGATTGCCTCAAACCCACAATAGCATTACATGAGGAAATCCGAAGCCCTCTCAAAATTTCATCGAAGTTGGGGCTGGGGAGATAGCGGGGGTGTGGATATGTTCTCATGTCTTTTTTTTTTTTTTTTTACTTTAAACTCCAGCTTCTTCAGTTTATAGTTGTGCTAGAAACTGCTACTCATCCCTCAATGGCCATTCTGTCCTTCTCAGTAATAGAGTCCTCAATTTTTAACGGAATATGTAGGACTAAGAGACCACAGAGGGGGAATGCTGTGCTCAGGAGCAAGGAAGCCGATCAAACAGAGATTCTAGGGTCTGGGTGAGGGAAACACAGTAGGTGTTTTATAGCCTGAAGACCAAGAACTGCTTCTGTCTCATATTAGGAAGTCAGTGTGTGAGGTGGCTGATTGGCCGGTGACATCTGGGTTTGTTGATTAGATGAGTGTGCAGTTGGTGAAGCTGTGCCGTGTGGGCTCCTGCCTCGGGTATCAGCCCCCAGCAGCCTCTGCTGAGTGAGGATCACCATGCCCAGTGATATCTGCACCAGTGACAGCAGGCTGGGTGGCCAGGCTGGCGTTTGTCACATCTACCAGTGGCTCTGTGTCCAAATCTGGCCAACTAAATACAACTGGAAGTGTTTTGTCCTATCTCTTGGAAATACCTTTTTAAAAAGAAGCATGACCTTCTCCTTCCTGTTGGGTAAAAATGCAGATAAGATGCTGGGACTTGAGCAGTCCTGGAGCCGTGTGATGGAAGCCATGTGTTTAGGATGCGTGAATAGTAAGTTTGAAGAAGGCTGGCTCCCTCATGATTGTGGAGCCACCCAAACACCCCTCGATTGCTGTCCTCTGGACTTTCTTGAAGCCTTTCCTTAAAACTAAACCCACACAAGGCCAAGCAGGACAAGACCCGCCTCAAACCCGCCTTCAATGCAATCAATCTGGCTTTGAAATAGGACTTTCCACCCACTCACTCCCCTTCATTCATTCATTTTTCGAAAAGAAGGTTTGGGATACCAACACTTCCTTCACTTTCTACTTAGGAAAGGTCAGGAATTTGAGCACAGAAACCGCGGCACCGAGGAAGAACCAGACGTCACTGTTGCTCATATCCTGTTTTAGTCCCCAAGCCTAGTGTGGCCTCTGGGAAGCAGGGATTGACTAATAACATGTTTGTCACATTGCGATCAGTTTAAAGTCACGTTTCCAGTGCTGATCATAACCGCGACGGGATGCGAGCCATTTTGTTGTGGAAACACGTTTCTCTGCAGGTCCACGGAGCGTGGCAGGCAGCGCGCACACACGCTTCTCCTTGTCTCCTTGGAGGCTTTGAAACTCAGGTCCGGTTTTCCTGATATTAATCACTTGAACTCTGGCTCCTTGATACAGCGTCACTGAAAAGTGCAAGACTCTAGAGAAAGATGGGTGACATGGGAACGTAGACTGTGGACCATAGTCTAAATTTACAGAAAAGAAAGAGATGCAGAGAAAAAGTTGTTTACGTAAGCTTTGGAACAAGAGTCGTACTTGCTGAGTCACTTTCAGTAGCCCAGCTCTTAACCACCAACCGGCCTGACAAGTTGCTAAAGTAGTTTACAAGATTACTTTCCTTAATCGTCACAATGTCACGAGGCAGGTACTGCAAAATTCGATTGGCAATGGAAGCCAATGAGGCCTGGAGACATGCGGTAACTTGCCCATCGTTACACGAGCAGGAGAGGTGAAGGGAGGCTCTGAGCCCAGGTCTGTGTGGCCCCAAAGCTCTTGCTTTGAACCATGACCTTCCATAGCCTCTGTGGAGCGTCCTTCCAGCACAGTGGGAAGGCTGTGGGTCAGAGACCTGGGCTGGCGCTCAGGAGCTCTCTGACTTTGGGTGTGTTTAAACTTAGGCTTCTGTTTCCTTGTCTGACAGCCCGATGTCCCCTGTGCCCGTCGCAGGCAGGAAATCATTGCCCCAGGACACAGGCCTCCTGCGTCTGTGCTTTCCCATCTCATCATCTCATGTGATGACTGATTAATGTGGAGAAAACTCCTGGGAAGAGTTTATTGGGCAGCGGAATTGGCGATGCTGAGGAGGTTCCTGCAGAAAGAGAGGGTAGGTCACAGTCCCGCGGCCATCCCGGCTCCCTCTGGCTGCAGCCCTTTGTCCTGGAATTAGGTGACTCAGCACTTGAGGGTGGGGGTGGGGGGGAGGCTGAAATTGCTGGAGGAAACCAAACAATTCTTATTTACCAAACTGTCAAAATCCTATCATTGCAATTAAAGAGATAGGCAATTAACTGTGTCTTAATTACAGCAGCTGCCACTTCATCTGAATGCTGTAATTTACAGAGAGAATGGGAGGAGACTTTAAATTAATGTGTGTCTTTAAACAACG
This sequence comes from Pteropus vampyrus, assembly GCF_000151845.1. Lineage (NCBI taxonomy): Eukaryota > Metazoa > Chordata > Mammalia > Chiroptera > Pteropodidae > Pteropus > Pteropus vampyrus. The sequence goes on from NW_011888940.1 coordinate 1,153,594, forward strand.
AAAAACAGTGATGGAGCCTGAAGAAAATTGTCAGCGGTAGTCGCTGAGGCCCCTCCTGGAAAGAGGCATTGTGATGAGCTGTGTTCACGGAACGCATGATTTTCTCTGCCTTTGTTGTTTAATGGCTGCATTCTTAATACACGCCAGAAGGACATTATTATAGCCTATTTTGTTTACAATGCAATTTAGTGATTTCAATAGCAATATCATCTGTGAAGCCCTCTGCAAGTGTCATCTCAGGGTTTTTTTCTTTTTTTTTTTTTTTAACTCATCTTTAAAACAAAGATTTTTTAAACAATCAGTCCAGACTCATGAACAAAAAAGCAAGCTTCTAAAGCCAGAGATTTAAAGGGTACTCGGATCTGTATCTGTACAAACGCTCTTCGAGGTCGCCTTCGTCATCACCAACAGTACAAGGCATCCCAGGCTCAGAGAAGCAAAGAAATTTGCTCGGGGTCACAGAGGCGGTTATGAAAGCAGCCAAATCAATTTCAAGCCCAGACATGACTCTACAGTTTGCTTTTTCCTCAAAGGCGGGTTGGTGCCAACAGCGAGGAAACCCAGACCAGGGAGAGGACAGAGCTGTGGCAAATGCAAGGTGAGCAGCACTTAGACGTCACTGGGTGCCTGGGAGGGCGGCTGGCGGGTCGGGGGCCAGACTCGACCTGCGTTCAGAGCAGTGCTTCAGGTCCTGGGAGGTCCCGGATGGAGTGACAAGATCATAAAGTTTTCGAGCCAACTGACCATGCTTCAAACCTCTGCCCCTCCACTTCCTAGCCAGGTGACCTTGGGAGATACCTTGATTGTCCCCGATCTTCAGTAGCTTCGGAGTCACTCATCTGCGTATTAGAGACTGGGTCAGCCTCCCGCCGTGAGGATATAAAGGGATGGCCTACTTCGAAGTGGCTGGAAGAGTGGCTGGGGTTGTTGAAGCCACTCAGGAAAATGTTCGCTCCTCCCTCTTCGCCCCCAGAAGGTTCCTGGTTTCAGGGCTGGCGCGATTCACCAGGATTTGGGAGATGGAGGCCTCCTACTCCAACACCTCTCTGAAGGAGATTATTAACCTTGCTCATGAGTAAAGCAATTCCCCGCCCCACCTCCAAAGCACCTCCCACAAATGCCCGTGATGCTGGATTGTTGATCAACAGAGCTAAGACCTATCAGTGAGTCTGGAATGAGCAGTGGCAACTGTCGAATACTAAACAAAGGAAAAGTTTCCACATTTAAGATGTAAAACGAAGGATCGGCTTCACCATGAAAGGACGTTTACATTATCTCACTGTATTCCTCTGTGGTTCCTTCTGTGACTCCAAGAAATACTGATACACAATTTCGATGGAAAATACCCACAGAGAAAAGGAAGGGAATCTTATAATAGAAAGTGAAACCTGCAAGTCCACCCCTTATTCAGAAGATAAGAACACAGTAGAGAAGGTGCTAGCTCCTTCTGGTCAAGTGCAGCTGCCCCAAACATCATAGTGAACATATGACATTCAAATGCACTGTGACTTCCTATGGAGGAACCGACTCATACATTATATAAATGTAGAATACATACTATTATAGAATATGTATATTAGATTATATTTCGTCACTTGCTTGGCTGAAATATTTACTTTTCCTACATGTACTGATTACTTTGTAAATAATTCAGAAATTTAGTTTTTTAAAAACTATGTCCTTGAAAATCAGGTTGCGACTTACAATCTTTAAACGTAGATGGCAACAAATATAATATGCCCTAGTGAGATAGACATAGTCCCAATTAGCTAATAATGCACGCGGACTAATAATAAGAGTTATGAGCGGCATATAGAGAGAACGGCAGGAAACGGGTTAACTCTGATTGCAGATAGCTGAGCAGGCAAATGTGACGTTTGAAATATGGATTGATTTTCCACTGAAAGTGATGGGGGAGGTTTTTCCAGTTAAAAAGGTTGACATCGGTAGAGACCCGGAGGTGGGAATGTTCAAGCCGTGTACCAGTGTCACTAGTTTGGTAGGGCTACTGCAACAAGGTACGATAAACTCAGTGACTCTAGTAACAGACATTTACTATTTCACAGTCCGGAGGCTCGAAGTCCACAGTCAAGGTGTATCATGGATGGTCCCGAAGGCTATAAGAACGAATCTGTTCCACGCTTCTCTTGTCTCTTCTGGGGCTTCGCTGGCAGTCTCTGGGGTTCCTTGGCTTGTAGACGCATCGACCATCTCTGTCTTCATCTTCACATGGTTCTTCCTGTGTCTCTCCACGCTGTCTTCTCTCTGTGCCCGTGTCTCTGTGTCCAACTTTCTTTCTTTCTTTCTTTTTTTTTTAACGAGAACACCTGTCATATGGATCAGGGGTTCACCTGACTGACCTCATCTTAATTTAAGGAATGGCACCTATAACCACCCTATTTCCAAATAATGTCACAATCTGATATATTGGGGGCTAGAACTTCAACAGGTGAATTGGGCGGCGGGGGTTGGGGGGGGTAGACACAATTTAAACTGTAACGACCAAGATGCAAGTCATATAATAGGCGGAGGGGAGTGAGACCAGAGAGAGAGACACCGAGGCAAGATTTTCAATAAAATGAATGATTAATATTTAATAATAATGACAAACATTGTTTGGGAAGCTGTTTTATTCCAGGCACTATTCTCAGTATTCACACAGAATATTTAATCCTTACCATTTTTATAGATGTGGAAATGGAGGCACAGGGAGTATACTTTACTCAACTTTGAAACTTAACTGCAATTTCTCTGAAATGGATTTACTTAAAAAAGAAAAGAGGAAATGATGAAGAAAAGTCACATTTTCTGTGGTGCAGAAAAGCTGCTTTAATCAGGCTTCTGGAAGCTGGCTCCATGTGACTCCTCATTAACCAGCCTGAATTGTTTTTTTCTCTCCTGAATGTCAACCGGTTGGGGAGTTTTGAGTCAGGATTGAGTCATAGCTGTGGTATGTTCTCCGACCAGAAAACAAACTTTGTTTTTTTAAGCCACCAAGAAAATGTTTGAATAAAGAAAATATGCTTCCATAGTTACAGGTCGTCTCTGATTCATGATTTTTTGAATGGTTCACAGTAGAGTTTGTACACTGGATATTTTTTGCACTTAAAGGTGGCTTCTACTGTCTTTCCCAGTCTGTCCTGGCACTGTTCTTTGAATGTGTTCTCAAAAACCAATAAAAATTTTATAATAATTCCAAAGCTGGGCGAACCAGTTCAACGGGCCTCAGTATGAAAGGGAAAAAAGGAAGAAACTTGAGTGGGAGATTATTCCTGTCCGATTATTGATGTAAGATCTGTGGCCTTGGACAAATCCTGCCTCTGGTCTTTCTGAATTACTTCTGAAAACCAAAAAAATCCAACCAGGTCTGGGGACAGAGAAAACCAGAGAAGGAAAAGAGAGGGTTCAAAGTCATTTCTCTCAAGGTATTTGTTTCTGTGTTCCCAGACCCGGAAATATTCACCCAGAGATATTAATGATAATGGCATCGTTTTAAAGAGATGGAGCAGCCTCGCCTGAATGTCAACTGGGCCATCAGACCATGCGCTTTCGATGGTCATAGACTCACAGAATCACGGGTTAGAAGCAACTTCAGAGAGCCTGGTACATCCACTGTGTTCGGAGAGACAGAGGCCAAAGAGACAGCAGTGACTTGCTAAGGACACAGAGCTTGACTCCATACTCTTTTATACATCGAATATCTGTGATTAAGTGTGACAGTGGGGTGGACGCTTGCAAGCAATACAAGCTGAGGCGTAAGAGTTTTTTTTTTTTTTTTTAGAATAACCCTTTCATACATAATTTTCTCATTAGAAATTTGTTAGATCACATATAGACCTTGCGGACAGCATCTAGAAATCACTTCCAGGGCCCAAATGGCAGTTTGGAGCTTACTTTTTTGAGGAGGACAGCCGCTCTGACCGTTTAGATGACCGAGTGAAAAGACAGTTATGCTAACCCCCCTCGACGCACAGGTCTATTTTTTTTCTCTAAATGGTGAGCTGATTGTCCCACTATCATTGATCAAACATTTTAAGTTTTACTTTTTTCATATGATTACATCACAGAAAATGAGAGAGACTTTTATCTATCTATCTATCTATCTATCTATCTATCTATCTATCTATCTATCTATCTATCTATCGTCTATCTATATTATGGTGACATTGTTTAACGAAATCCAGTAAGTTTCAGGTGTACGATTCAACAGTAAGGTTGCATTGTATGTTCACCACCCATAGATTTCTTTCTGTCACCACATATTTGACCCCTTTTACCCCATCTACCTCCCCCTTCCCCTACCCTCTACCCTCTGGTAACCACTAGTCTACTGTCCATGTTCACGAGTCTCTGTTTGTTTGTCCTGTTTTGATATCATTTATTTGACCCGCCGATTCTGTGACAGTTGTACACTGGTGTATCTTTATAGGACAGGGGCTCCTACTAACCTGGATGGAAGAGCAGGGACAGACTTCATCGCCCCGAGAGACCTGCGGGGTCTCGCCCTTTGGCACTGATCCGCGGTGCAGAAGGACCCACAAAGGGTCATTGGGAAGCTCCGTTGCTCTGGTTTGACCATGGCCCATGAACCTTTCTAGCAGACCCCCTCACGGAGAGTAAGTTAATCACAATGAAGTCCTGTCCTACCTTTTAAAATTCCAAAACCACAGGCCAGCACTCACCTCATCCGTTTCCCGCTGGAAGCAAACACACATACTACCATCACATCAGCTCATGCCCCTCCTCCACTTGGGCTGCAAAGCAGGACAAGTTCACTGTCACAGTATTTACACTCTGTCTCCGTTGTCTGCCAAGCCAAAGCTATATTTTGGCGTGTAAGCTTCATTTAAAATTTATTTTTACTTAATGGGGCAGCCCAGTTCTGTTTGGATGTCTAATCCAGTTTTAGTTGCCTCTTTGTCACCGCTCTTTGGGCTCATTACCCTTTTTCTTATTGTCATAGGCAGCCACATTATCGGATTCCCTAACCTTGCAAATCCCTTAGCACACCCCAACGGTTTTCACTCAAAAATCCAATAAAGTCGCCAGATAAAATACAGGATGCCATGTCTTATTTGGGACACACTTTATAGGATGCCATATAATAGTTGGGATATATACTTATACAGTAAAAATTGTTTACTGTTTATCTGAAAGTCAAATTTAACTGGGCATCTGTATTTTTATTTGATAAATCTTGTCACCTTAAAATACAACTGCCTCTGTGCCTCAGAGGTACAATAATGTGCAAATGGGGTCCATGTCCAACTCACTTCCCTTCATTTCTCTGTCTCCAACGATCAAGGTCTGCTTACTGCTAAGGACATTGGGGTTGGTGGTGGCGGGGGTACCAGGAGACAGAAAAATAAACCCAGACATTTTTAAATTACACTATTCATATTTATAATAAAATTTAATTGGAAAAATTGACGGTTTTTTTTTTTTTTTTTTTCTGGCTTAAAAGGAAAATGGAAAAATAACCCCACCTTCCCCCACACTCAGGCCTCCCCTTCCGGCCCTCCCAGCCGCAGGCCGACGTAAGCTGCGGTCACGCACCCGGCACCATCAACCTCACCGCGCACATCGCCGTTCCGTGGGCGGCGGGCACACCGAGGCCACCGTACCCACATCACGTCATTTCAGTCTCAGAGGCAAAATAACCCCGGCTGGCCTCCCAACCCATCGATTCAGGCTGAACTTCCGGCCGTTCCTTTTTATTCACAGCTGAGATAACCCAGCTCTGGAGAAACCAAGCAACCTTGACACTGCTCAGTGGCCATGAAGACACGGCCAAATTCCTTTGTGGCAAAGATTTACTGTGAAAAATAACTTCAGGACCTAGCTAATGACCCTCCATATTGAGCAATGTTTTCTAATAAATGCTGTCTGTGTCAAGAAGGAAATAGCATTTGTTTATTTTTGTTTTTATTTCTCTTGCCCTTGGAGTCAAATTCACGAAAACACCGCAGAGACCGATGTTCAGAAGCTTGGTGCCTGTGTTTTCGTCTGTGCATTTTACTGTTTCGGTTTTTATATTCAAGCTTTTCATCCATTTTCACTTAAGTTTCGTGTATGGTGTCAGATAGTAGTCCAGTTTTGTTCTTTTGCATGTGGCTTTCCAGTTTTTCTTTCTCCGTTGTACCTTCTTGGCTTCTTTGTTCTAAATTAGTTGCCCATATGTGTGGGGGTTTATTTCTGGGCTCTCAATTCTGTTCTATAGGTGATATTTTTCTGCCAACAACATACTATTGTGATTACTATAATTTTGTAGTATAGTTTGAAATTGGAGAGAGTGATACCTCTGGCTTTGTTCTTTTCTTCTCGGGAGTGTTTTGGCTAGTCAGGGTCTTTTGTGGTTCTGTACAAATATGAGGATTTTTGGTTCTATTTCTGTGAAGCATGCCATTGAGGTTTTGAGAAGGATTGAATATATAGCTCAAACTTCTGCACAGCAAATGATCAAGAAAACAAAATGGCAACCAACCAAAGGAGAGAAAAATATATGCAAACGATATCTTCAATAAGGGGTTAATATCCAAAATATATCAAGAATTCAGACAACTCGATAACAGAAAAACAAACAGCCAGATTGAAAAAGGGGCAGAGGATCTAAGATTTTTCTGTGGAAGAACATACAGATGGCCAACAGGCATATGAAGAGATGTTCGACATCACTAATCATTAGGGGAATGCAAATCAAAACCACAATGAGATATCACCTCACACCTGTCAGAATGGCTACTTTAAGAAAGATAAGAAATAACAACTGTCGGAGAGGATGTGGAGAAAAGAGAACCCTCCTGCACTGTTGGTGGGATTATAAATTAGTGCAGCCGCTGTGGAACACAGTTCCTCGAAAAATTAAGAATAGAGCTACCATGTGATCAGCAATTCCTCTTCTGGGTATTTATCTGAAGAATATGAAAACACTAACTTAGAAAGGTATGTGTATTCCTATGTTCACTGCAGCATTATT
>NW_011888940.1:1160619-1162075 GCF_000151845.1 Pteropus vampyrus
AAAAAGGGGCAGAGGATCTAAGATTTTTCTGTGGAAGAACATACAGATGGCCAACAGGCATATGAAGAGATGTTCGACATCACTAATCATTAGGGAAATGCAGATCAAAACCACAATGAGATATCACCTCACACCTGTCAGAATGGCTATTTTAAGAAAGATAAGAAATAACAACTGTCGGAGAGGATGTGGAGAAAAGGGGACCCTCCTGCACTGTTGGTGGGATTATAAATTAGTGCAGCCGCTGTGGAACACAGTTCCTCGAAAAATTAAGAATAGAGCTACCATATGATCAGCAATTCCTCTTCTGGGTATTTATCTGAAGAATATGAAAACACTAATTTAGAAAGGTATGTGTATTCCTATGTTCACTGCAGCATTATTTGCACTAGCCAGGATATGGAAGCAATCCAGGAGTCCAGTTTTGGATGAATCGATAAAAATATATGATTCTATATGAATATATATGTAATATAATTAGTATATGTAATGGAATATTACTCAGCCATAAAAAATGAAATATTGCCATTTACGACAATATGGAGGGTATTATGCTAAGTGAAATAAGTCAGACGGGAAAAGACAAAAATCATCTGATTTCACTCATATGTGGATTATACAACAAAAAAGTAACAAACGAACAAATAAAACAAGATAAAAACAAACCTATAAATACATAGACTGGTGGTTACCAGAGGAGAATTATAATGTTGTACCTGAAATTTATATAATGTTCTTAATTAATGTAACTATTTAACTTTTTTAAAAATAATGAAATACCCTTCCTACACAACTTTTTAAAGAAATGAACCTGAACGGTTGACGGTGGTTTCATTCACTTCTCACTTATTTTCTGAACCACAAATGGCAACTAACCTATCGAGTGATTTGCATATCTGCACAGGTGAAATGTTAATGTAGTGTTACATTGTTCTTTCGATCCATGAAAAAATCCTGGTGGGCAGGGTCGTCCAACAATCTTTCTCAAGCACTTCAAAGCAAAATCACTAGCCTTCTGTACTCTGAACTTCTAGATCCTGTGTGAAAAATATCCCACTTAGGTTAGTACATCTGTCTCGAGAAGAATTACCCATGGGAAAATAATGCCCTCATTCTTATTTCTTGCCTTTTGGACCCAAAATACAAATCCTGGTAGTTAAGGTCCTAAAGTTAAATCCGCTGTCATGGAGCATGCAATATAAACCCAAGTTAAATAATCATAGAATAGAGACCACATGCCCAGGCAGACAGTGTGCAGCTCGATGGGGAATGAGCGCATTAAGATAAATCGTGTCCAGATTGCAAGGTGCGGGATGGTAAGGGCTCCATCCAGATTCTCCTGCCGACACGAAGGACTCCAGACCTGCTGCTGCCTGAAAGCCTTCAGCTGTCAGTCCTGTCTAGAAATTGCCCTTGGTTGCAGAGGGCTGCTTTGCCCAAGGTCATGTTCTTTTCA
>NW_011888940.1:1163025-1163367 GCF_000151845.1 Pteropus vampyrus
ACCTGCTGCTGCCTGAAAGCCTTCAGCTGTCAGTCCTGTCTAGAAATTGCCCTTGGTTGCAGAGGGCTGCTTTGCCCAAGGTCATGTTCTTTTCATGGGGCAGCCTGTATCCAATGACTGCTCCTTGTAGGGGTATAATGGCTCAAATCCCTTGCCCCACATCATGGCAACTCTGAGGGGCTATCCCAGTATCAGAGCTCTCATGGGGCCAGCTGAAGCCTTGTCAAGATCACAGCACAGTCCAACTTCTCCTTCTAATCATTTTTTTCCCTTTCTCCAGAGGTGTTGTGTTACTCCCAAGAGTACCTCCACTACGCTTCCTGCATGCTAACCTCCACCTCA
>NW_011888940.1:1164212-1175763 GCF_000151845.1 Pteropus vampyrus
AGAGGCCATGGGCCGTCCCCTTCCTCTCTTCTTTCTGACTCCTGACCACCCCTGGTCCTCCAGCTTGCTCTGCATGGCATGCCACGCCTTCTGTTTCTAAGTGTCTGTGAGTATAAACACCTTCCTTCGTAACAACCATTTCCATGCCTGCTGTCTTACCATGCCTAAACAAATCTTGGGTACATTTTAACACGGTGTAGATTATAAAGTTGGACAAGAGAAATTTTGTAAATGTGGGCGAACTCTCCTAGGATATAAGATTTAACACCCTGGCAAGGATCCCAGGAGACAGAACAAATATACTGCTACTATAGCTTCTAGAAGGTTGGAGAAAGCAGTGGCCCATGTTAAATCAAGTAGAGGTGCCAGAACCACTGTGGCAGGAGATGAAAGAAAAGATTGAAAAGGTTAGAGAAATGGACACGCTGGAGTAAAACCATATTATGTAAGGCTGGAAAATCCACCCAAACAACTAGATTCTATGGAGGCAGGAGGTCTGTGTCTGAAGAACACTCGATTACTAAAATGAAAAGTAATGAGCTGGATAGAGGGACACCAGCATTGTTGAGAAGGTCAGTGGTGGTTGTACTCAAGGGTCCAGAGCTCTTGGTAGGTGATGGATGGATGGCTCTTACAGAGCCAGGATCCCTGGTCAATGGAAATAAGATCCCAAAATAATAGAGACCAGGTGGTTCCACTTAACTGTCACATGGTTATGAATGGTCAGGTCGGTTGGTCAGCTAAGGGTGTAGAGGATGGTTAATGGAGCATGGTAGTCCCAAAACACTATAAATGGGCACCAAACCAGGGCATGGTTTAATTTATACAACTCCCAAAATAAGGGATGGATGAGGGCAGCCACCATAACTAAAAGTCACAATCTCATGTTCATTTTCTGGGCCTGAGAACTCAGACCCAGAACTCACTGACTGAAGGAGAGATTAGGTATTTATGAGGAGAAGCCCTGCATCATCACAATCGTATGTAGTAATGTTTCTCTGTCTTTCTCCAATGATCTTTACATTTATTTTCTTGGATAATGACATTGATTACCCTCAGAGCCATGAAGCTTGATCATGGCACCCCTGTTAGAATGGACACATGTGGGGACTCAGTAGTGAAGGAGATTCTGGTCCAAGTCTGGCTTACGGTGAGTCCACTGGGCCCACTGACCCATCTGGTGGTCATTTGGCCAGAACCTGAACACACGATAGCAACGGGCACACTTGGTGTTGGCCTTGCTTCCGCTTTGGGTCCTTGGCCTTTGGGGTAGTAGCCCTTGTAGTTAAGAAGTGAGAGGGGATGTCTTTGAAAAGTCTCCCCTCCCTTCCCCCTATTAACCAAGATAGTAAAGCAAAACCACCATTTTATCCTGGGGAAAGGGCAAAGGTCAGTGATACCCTGTGCCTTTGAGGGCCCTGGGGACGCAGAGGGAGGGTCAAGAGGTGGGAGAGAGAGATTTAGAAGTAGGAAATAAAAGAAAGCTTCTGGTCTGGAGGGACAATGGGCTGCCAATTCTCTAGCTATGGTCTGCCAAGTGCGTCTGGGATGTATAGAAAGTGTCTTGACAATAGAGGGTCACCCCGGGGGAACTAATTGTTGTTTAAAAAATTCATTCGCAATAATTTCTTTCTGTTGGGGTCATCAGGGATGAAGAAAACCACAAGCAAAAGCAACCCCAGAAAGTGTCTCGAAGAGCAGGCTTTGATGTAATCTCCCACAGTTGCTCAGGACCAGGCTTGTCAGGCAGGGGCCAAGTTCTCCTTGACCTTGATCGAGAGCAGCTACTGAAGAGTGGGCAGGAAGCTGCCTGGGCCTTACTTCAGGCCCAGAAACAATTCTTGGAGAAACCAGGAGAAAACATCTTCTGCTCCCCACGCCTTCTCACGCCCGTGACCATGCACAAGCCCTGTTTTTACTCTAATGACCTAAACTTGTATTTTATTTCTCTGGTAGAGATGGTTTTCTTTGGATCGTTGTATGCTGTTCTCACAGCGCATCACCTCTTTGCCCCACCCCCACTGAGGGGGGCGCTAGAACACCGTCAGCGGCCTAGCGGGCAAAGCAGACACACCCCACCCAGGTCCCTCGCCTCCTGTTTCTGTGAAGTACTGGTCTCTTTTTCTCCACGTGATGTGCCGCTATACTTTGCACTTATACCTTAGAATTACGCTCTCGTAGACTTGCTCTTTTATAAATGACGTGTAAATAGTTTTTTTCTGTCCTCTTTTCTTGAATGCCTATAGGGTCTTTTTTTATTTTTTGGTCCAATACATTTCGTTTCTGTATGTGACTCTGTTATTTTTTGAATCCACCTCTTTCCTCTGTAGTATTTTTTAAATAAATGTTTACAACACTGAACTTGGGAAAAAAAGACTAATCTCCACATTGGCCAGTTTTTCCTGGATCAGCCTAGGGAGAGAAGGGAGCCCCGGAGCCCACATACCCAGCAACCTGTCGTAACCGGCCCCACAAGGAAGAAGCAGAGAGGAAAACAAGTCTTGCCTTGGGCCTGACGACTGTGCCTGTACTGAGCACCCATCCAAGGCTCAGGGCCAAATGGGTTGCCCAAGGCCAGGCCAGGCTGCTGTGACCTCCTCGACCACATCCTTTTGTCCTGTGACATATGACAGGTCACCAGCCTGGTTCACTCAGCAGAGTTTGGCTAGGTATCGTAGACCACCAGTTTTAAAGTACAAAGGGTTGGAGTATGGGAGGAATAAACAGAAAGATTTCTCAGAGAATTATAGATCTGGAGCAGGTGAACGTTTTGAACACTGGGCTGGAATTCTGGGACGGCCCCTTCAGCAGGCTGGAAGGCTGCCGTGGGAGCTGGGCTTCCAAGACAGCTGGAGGGGAAAACCTCCTGTGCCATCACGTGCCTGGGACCATGCTTCTTTACAGTCATGGTCACAGTCACTCATCGTATCAGGGGAAAAAGAAAAAAAGAAAGGAAGTTAGGGTAGGCTAATGAAAAGACTATGGGAGTTCGAGAGATTAAAGGTGAAAACTAAACATAAAAATAAATAAAACTGGAGTGAAATTAACAAAATAAAATAACCTCCTACTAGTTTACCGGGGGCATCACTTTCTATGTTATATAAATGTCTAACCACTGTGCCGTACACCTGAAACTAATATAGTATTGAACGTCAACGTTAATTAAAGATTTTTTTAATTAAAAATAAATAAATAAAAAACCCCACTAAATCTGAAGGGCAACGGAAAACGATATGAGATAAAACACCTGAGATTTAGGTAGAAGAATGAAAGGTGAAATCCTTTTATTAGCTAAATCATAAGATTAAAAACATGGGGAGATAGATTTTAGGTTGAGAGTAGAAATATAGGCAATGGGCAGGAGGGAATTGCATTTCTCTTTCTTTGACAAGAATAAAAAGAAAAGAAAATCAGGAAAGACGAAGCAGGAGTAAAAAAGCTTAAACATAAGTGTAAAGGCAAAGTTTAAAGATGAAAACTGGAGGCATGTAGCGCATATGACAGCGGGTGGCCCTCAGAACTATGCCCGGGTGCCTGGTCCTGGAAGCACAGCCCCGGGTCCCAGGCTCCGTGACCCCAACAAGCCCCTCCACTCTCTCCCCTACGTCTGACTTAAACTAAGTCTCTCATGGCCAAATCCAAATCAGTCCCCTCTGAAAATGGATCTCATCCACCCAAAAAGAATATGTAAAGCCCGTTCGGAACACCGAAAGTGAGAAATGTCCAGGCATGAAGGTAAGAGCAGCGAGAGCTCTCATGTCCTATCTACCTTGTCCCCAACCCTGTCCCCAACCCTGTCCGCAAACCTCAGGACCCTCCAATGGGACCGGGAACATTGGCAGACCTTGTGGAAGCTCAAGGATTAAATAATATCCCCCCCCCCAAATTCATGCCTACCTGGAACCTCAGCACTTTCTGGGAAGGTTTTCTGGAATGATACCTATCTACATCCTGGTCCTTATTAAGCTTCACTCATTGGCCGTAGCATTCACTGGTCACCTCTATCTGAATAAATCATTACCGGGATGATGTCACATGGTGGCTTTTTATTTCCATCATTCCTCCTATGTTTATTACTTGGCAGTTTACTGTAAGAAAGAGTTTTTATACACACACACACACACACTCACACACACCCATTTACTTATTTATTCATTTCCTTATCAATATGCGTTCTTATTTTATTCGACAAGTCAAAATATATTATTATATTTATCTTGATGTTTAAATCTAAACAAATTGTCTTCCAACAAAGTCGAGCCAACTCAATACTATCTTTTCTACTCTTTTCCCCAATAATCTCAGATTTAGCCAATGGGATCCCCTTCACCTGGCTCCTGTGTCTTTTCAACTTGTCCCATCGCTTTTAAAATATCTCCTTACCTTCCGGCATAAAAAGATACTCCAGGCTCACCTTGCTCCTGTTCTATCCCTGGAATCAGCCATTTTCTGGTTCCTTTTAGTGGAGAATGGTGTTTAGACACCAAGATGCGATGTCCCATGTGCTCAATGCTACTAGGATCCTATTGTTTCTGGGCTCTCTCAGCTGATAGAGCTAGAATGTGCGAGTGTGTGTGTGTGTGTGCGAGTGTGTGTGTGTGTGTGTGTGTGTGTGTGTGTGTACATACATACTACAATAAGTCTTCGATAGGTTCTTGGAACTGTAGCAAAATGATGCATAATGAAACCAATTTTACCAGAGGCTAATTGATATAAGTGAGAGGTAAGTGCCTACAGCACCTCATCAACATTATAACGAAACGATGTTATTCGAGAGCCTGCTATACATACCTCTACAGATATATAACTATATCTCTGTGTGTATATAGGTACATATTTATATTTTTGTTTAGATTTTCAAAATGATGAATTTATACTACACTTCTGGTTATAATCCAGCTATAACCTCAAGCTTCTTTCCATCACTTCCTGTCACTTCTCCAACCCGGCTCCCATTAGCGTCCCTTCGTTCACTTGCTTGCTCAAGGTACTTATTTGCTCAGTGGAACTAGTCTCCGAGCTCATCACTGCCTCGGTGGGGACACCTCCCACCATCGCCTCTGTGTGGCTCCTAGACTCTGATGCCCCTGAGAAGGGAAGGGGCGGGAAGAGAAAACTAAAAAGCCATTTAAAAGGAAACATGGAACAGACGACGTCGAGTTGGCTCGACTCTCTTGGGAGCCGGCTGCAGATGTGAACTTTGATTTGACAGCACATCTGTTGCACTATGAAAGGCATTACGTGATATTCAGTCTGAAGAGGAGAGGCCTGGCTTTGCCCCTGGCTCCACCCTGAGATCTACAGTTACGTGAAGCCACATAGAAGAAGAAAGTGGGCTGGCGTCGGACGAGAAGGGGAGGAGAGGGAGAGAAGGAACGAGGTGGGTGTTAGGGAAGCGGAGGGCCACAGCGGAAGAGAGGAGGCGTTTCGGAAAGGCCTGGAGGCAGAATTCCTCCCCAGGGCCTCCTGTTACGCATCTGACATTGGGCTCAATTCTTTCTCCACTACAGACCTGACCCCTACCTCTTCAAGGCCTTTCGTTTGCCCCAGCACCTCTCCCCCGGCCCCTGCACCAACGCTGGGGTTCCCTCGACGTAGCCCCACCGCTCAAGGCGGGAAGACACAACCCGTTTTCCTTTCAGACTTGGGGCTCCCGCTGCCATCTTCGAGCCCCTGGGGTCCCCTCTTTTTAAATTCTTATGTTGTAGAAAGCAGAGTGGATCTGGAGTCTGGCAATCCTAGGATTTTAAATCCCACTTTTTCCACTTTCTAGCTGTGTGTTTCCTGGGCAAGGTAACCTCTGAGCCCCTAAAAATGAGCACGGTATAAACCTCACAGGGCTGCCTGAGTTTTAAGGGAGCAAACCAATGTCTCATTTCTTGGATGATCTTGGATGCTTATAAGTCCAGAAGCAGAAGTCCAGCTCGGTCCCGGCAAAGACTCAGAGAAATGACCTCGTTTGTCTACACTAAAAACTTTCTTAAGGAAACATTAGGTATTAGGACAGAGATAGAGCCAATCGCAAGAGAAATTTAGCCAAAATAAACATCATGTGACTGGATGACCTGGAGAAAATTGATAAGAATAGTCCACTCCTGTTTTGAAAGAAGGGAGAAGCAAATTGTGCCACATCACGAAAACTGTATGCTGAAGCATGTACTTAAGTGGATTCTGGGAATAGGATTCAGAGTTAGGTCTAGTCCTAATTCTCAAAACCGTTTCATTTGAATTTCTAGGATTTCCAATTTGTTCCTTACTTCCTGGGTCGTGTCGTAGGTCACAGGGCCATTAGAGAAAAGAAGTTGCTGGAAAAACCCGTGAGGCGAACAGGGGGAGCTCTGACCGCCATCTTCCCCGTGACAGCCGCTCTCTAGACTGTCTCTGTCCAAGGGACACTTTCTCCTTGCATGATGATGAGGACTTCGAAAGGAAATGAGACCAGGCACCTGAAACGTGTCACCAGAAGCAAGAACGAGTCCTCTTCCTTCCTCTGAGCAGTGACTAACTACCCTTTGTTTCGGCAAAGATGCTGATTTGCAAATCGATCCCAGGGCAGGTTTCTGTCAGGGGTGGGGTCGTCTCTCCAGCCCACGGTGGGGGTTTTCATAGTGAAGGAGCTCAAGAATCTCCTTTTTTCCTAAATGTTAATTAATTAATTTTTTAATTAAGTCTTTTGGGGTAACATTGGTTGATACGATTATATAATTTTCAGGTGTACATTATAATTTGACATCTGTATATTCTGTTGTGTGTTTACCACCTAAAGTCCAGTTTCCTTCAGCTACCATAGATTTGATCCCCTTTATTCACTTTACCTTCCCCTTACCCCCCTATACTTGACCCCCTTTAATCTTCTAGCTCCTCCCTCCTTTCCCCCGCCGCCCACCCTCTGGTAACCACTAGTCTATAGTCCGTGTCCACGAGTCTCTATTTGTTTGTCCTATTCATTTGTTGCTTTTAGGTTTACATCCCACCCATAAGTGATAGCATGTAGTTTTCGACTTTTTCTGTCTGGCTTATTTCGCTTAGCATGATTATCTCGAGGTGCATCCACGTTGCTGCAAATGGCACAATCTCCTTTAAATCAGCCTCCCCCGGGGCCGCTCACAGCATGGCCACCTCCCTGAGGCTCTGCTCTTCTCAGCCCGGGCCAAATATATGGGGCGCTTTCTCAGCGGCACTAAAACTTCGCTCCGTGACTTTCAGATTTTGCAGATTTGGTTTCAGATGGAAAGGCAGATGCTCTCGGTTGCTTCTGTGATTGAGGCTGGCTGCCTCCAGGTGGCACCAGTGTGCCATTGTCCCCAACTGCATCTGCCGGGGGACAGAAGCAAGAACAGCTCTTCTCCCTTCCCATCCATTTGAGTAACTACAGCCAAGACACATCTTCCTAAAGAAGAGGCTTCTTCTCCGCTGTCTTCCTGCTGTCTGCTGGAAAAAGTCGCACCGTCAGTGGTCTTGGCTTGAGATCAAGCTGAGTTTCAGTCTTGGGTGAGGTGAGCAGGACATGAAGGAAGCATGGGGTTTTGGAGCTGCAGTAGAGGGAAGAGGTGGTTTGTGCCTGGGGACAAGAGCTGTGTTAACAGAACCAAGTGAGTAAACGTGAAGATCTAATTGGCTGTATTAAGCCGTTCATGAATGAGGCAGCATCCGGTTTAGCAAGGAGAAGGGCTCTCCAACGAATTGTACAAAATGGGAGGCTTTAAAGGTAGTAAGGGAGTGGGACTAATAAGTTAAAAGAATGGATCATTTCGGGCAAGAACGCGCTGTCCCTTAGGAGGAGGAAGGAAATTCCAGACTGATCGGTTTAAAATTTCCCTCCTGAGAGAGGCCGAAGGTGCAATTAGGTTACCTATGAAGCTTTGGTTTGGTGACTCGACTTGGCGGAAGCGACTCCATTTTGGCCTGCTGTTTCAGCTGACCACAGGGAGGATCCCCTTGTGTCCACCTCCGTTTCTCTACGGAGAGGCGCTGCAGGCAGAACCTCAGCACCTGCTTTCACGCAGGACTGGGGACTCATGCTTTCGTGCTCACTATGCAGGTGCCAAAATGTGACACAGGGAGGCAGGGCGAGGGGCTGTGTCCTCTGCCTCCGCATGGAACACAGAGGGACTCGAGGCGTGGGGCAACAGCGGCCACCGCCGCTTGTAGCAGCCCTTTGAGCGGCTCCTTGGGCAGCAAACGCTGAAGGGCCGGGGCCTAAGAACACACTAGGACTCTGCGAGCATCCAAAACAAAACCCAAGGATCCTACAAACACTCGAGAGGATTTTGCAAAGGCAGATACATCTGGAGTCAAGGGTGTCAGGGCAAGAGCCAATGAAACAGGCTTAGGACAGTTGCTGGGGACCCATTAGCACCTGTGTGCTGAGAGGCTGCGAGGCTGTCCTAGAACCTTCATATTCCGCGGACTGGGCAGCTTGTTAACAACAGACCTGTATTTCTCGCAGTTCCGCAGGCTGGGAGTTTAAGATCCGAGCTCCAGCGTGGTCAGGTTCTGCCGAGGGCTTCCTTCCTGCCTCCTAGCCGATACCTCGCTGTGTCCTCACATGGTGGGAGGGGGGAGGGACTCTCTGGTGTCACTTTACAAGGGCACCGATCCCACTGACGAGGGCCCCGTCTTCACCTCCACAGGCCCCACCTCCTAACATTGTCACATGGGAGGGTAGGAGTTTGCGATGCATTTGGGGGGAACATAAACATTCGGTCCATAGAAGTGGCCATGTACTTTATCACTCTGGGGCATTTATTACTGAAGTAACTCAAGAAGTGCCTTCTTGTAAACCAGTCTTTCTTGGATACTTGCTGTTTTACCACTAGGAAAAAAATCATTCATTCATTCATTCATTCATTCATTTATTTATTTATTATCTCTGCTTTCAAATATATTCAGTCAGATCCTCTTTCTCCACTCCTGGGCAATCTTTTGGGAAGCCTATCACTTCTCCAGTCACAAAGGTCCCCAGTGTTCAGGTATTGGAAACGTGCCACTTTTTCGAATCTGAAGTCACAGCTTCAAGTCTTTCGGCTGATTCAAAGCTCAGGTCTGAGCAGCGGCAATGTCATCAGGGGCCCAAGTCCTACGCTCACCCTGCTGCCTCTGGGTTCTCCAGTGGGAGGTGGGGGGATGGATGAGAGCAAACCGTGACTCTCTGAGAGCGAAAGGGGCCCTGGCAGAACTGGACGCTCACGCCAGATGGCGCAAAGCCAGCCTTCAGGGCCCTGGTGGCAGAGCCCATCCTGCTCTTGACATCACTCTCGTTTCTGACAGTGTTGTGTCGGGATTTGGTCCATGCACTGTCTCCCCCGACCCCTCCGTTTCCCCCAGGGCTCCTTGCTTCTTTGGGAAACTGGGATGAAATGTGGAAACACAAGCCTAGGACCTTGTTTATCCGGGGGATGTAGTCCTAGCTCTGTATCTTATCTGCTGATTGTGGACAAATCCGGTGTCTTCCCTGGGTCTTGCCTTCTTCGCCTGCAGAAGGGGAAAATGCCACCTTTCCCATAGCGTTGTGAGGTTAAATGGCATAAAATATATGAAACTATGATGCGACCGTCACGTGACTATTCACGTGACTATTCGGTTACCAGGATTGTTCTTCTTGCCGTTTGTTCCCTCTCTCGTTTACTTCTGAAGGAAAAGGGATCCATGAAAATAGCATGGGGGGTGTGGGCGAAACGGTGCAAGTACCTGTCTTTTGCTCCCTCTGACTTTCTCGGGGTTCACGTGCGTTCCTCACGTCCCATCAGCTGTCATGGGAGGTTACTTTCCGGGAGAAGAAGTGTCCCAGGAGCTTTGTCAGTTGGTTCCGCGATCATCCGGGTACCTGCCACAGTGCCTGGCGCGTGGCGGGAGCTCGGTGGCTGTTTGCTGAGTGATGTGGTTTGTAAGATAACAATGCGATATATGTCGCCTGTGCTCTTTCCAAGCCCATCGCCCTCCGTTTGGGATCCCCGGCTCCGGGCTTGTTCAAAACACGTGTCTTGAACCCCGGTTCTGTGCGGGACTCCAGTGGGGGAAGGGAGGAGTGGCAGGTACAGACGTGAATACAAAGACCCTTGACCTTTAAAAGTTTGAAGTTTAAAAAGGGAGCAAAAATACAAATATAAATAAATATAATTTTTCCTTTACTTTCTCCAGATGAGAAATATGACAAATGTCTTAGTGCTTAGGAAACACAAAAGTCTATGCATTTCATTGACCAAATTGTGTACTAAAATGTACCTTTAAAAAAAAAATAAAAGCACTTGACTTTGCCTTTTTATTTTTCCCTCTTAAACTGTCTGGTAAAGCACGTAACACATTTCTAACTTCTCAGCGGTGGTCATCCCTAACGATGACATGCCCGAGGCTTCTGTCCTCACCCCGGCCATTAACTTGTAGTACAAAGTCTTTAAAGTTTAAACCGTCATCTAACTCGCTATGGGATTCACGGACAGCCAGCTGCCCTGGAGTCCCAAGGGGCCCGGGACTCCTGTGCCGAATCCCGCTCCTCGCTGAGTGGGAAGGTCGAGTGGCTAGAACCTTGGCTGAAGACAGACATGACTTTGTGTGTTAAACGCACATGCAAATTTATAACGGGTGGGAAATTGGCTGGAAGGAAGCAGGACAATTGGGAGCAGACACGTGGCCTTCAGGATAGGTGGGAGATGTGTGGGGTGTGAAGAACAGTTAGAGAAATGACTCGAAATCAACTGAAGAGCCAAGGAAGTAGCGTGTGGGTACTTTGGACAGAGGCTGATTCGAGACCATTGTGGGGGCGGGGAGGCCAGGGAGCCGCTAGTCAGGAGGTTGAGCACAAAGGATACCTGGAAACAACTTGTCCTTAGAAGCCTGCGTTCTAGTCTTGTCTCTGCCAGGTGACAAGAGTCCAGTGTCCTCAGCTGCCTCAGGGAGGAAACTGCATCAGTGGTTCTCAGCCTTCTCTGCAAATTAAAAGCACCCAGAGCATTTTCAAAATCTCCTGCTGCCCAGGCCCAGCCCCCCAGACACGCTGATGCAATTCAACAAATGTGTCGAGTTGTAATTCGCATGTCAAAAGTCCACCTATTGAAAGTGTACAGTTCAGTGGGGTTCAGGACACTTACAGAATTGTGCAACCATCACCGCCGTCTCATTTGAGAACATTTCCATCACCCCAGAAAGGAACCCACATGCCCATTGGCAGTTACGCCCCGTTTCCTCCTCCACTAAGCCCTAGGAAGCCACTAACCTGCTTTCTGTCTCTGTAGGTTTTTCAAGACATTTTCTAAATGGAGTCAATATGCGGTCCTTTGCGACTGACTTCTTTCCTTCAGCATGATGGTTTCGAGGTTCGTCCACGCTGTAGCCTGTGTCAGCACTTCGTTCCTTTTTACGGCCTAATAATAGTCCATTATATGGATATACAATATATTACACATATAGATTAAAAAAAATAGACTTAACTTTTTTAGATCAGTTTTAAGTTCACAGCAACGTGGAGAGGAAAGTACAGAGCTTCACCATATACTGCCCACCCCCACACAGACACAGCCTCCCCCACCGTCCACATCGCCCACCAGAGGGTACA
>NW_011888940.1:1177973-1179401 GCF_000151845.1 Pteropus vampyrus
CTCGCCCATGGCCGAACCCCTGTAGCTACTCTCTCTCCCCGATGCCAGCACCCAGCGTCAGGAGAGATCCGGCTCTCGGAGGTCCGTGTCCCCTGGGGAAGGTGGGGGGCCGGTGGGGAGAAGGGGGCGGCAAAGACAGAAAGACGCGAGGCCAGGTCCCGTTGGCCTTCTCGTCCGCGGGTTTTCAAGGGCGGAGAGAGTCCACCGTGACTCTGTGCCTTCGGTTGGATTTTGCTAGGAGAAAGCTGCAGAGAACAGTTGTTTGAAGGGGAAAGGAGGTTAATTGTTTTAACTTGAGCAGAGTAAACTTGGAAAGTGAGAAATCCTCCCTATTCCAATAGGTCTCTGGTCCAAATCCACACCTGGCCTCGCATCCTTCTAATGATAGTCCCCACAGAGTTCCAGGTGTTCACCCAGTGACTGATTGCATGCCCTGCCGAGCCGAGAGGGACAAGGTGGAGGCTATATATAAACCCCACAAAGTTTCAAAAGGTAAAAAGACCAATTATGAAAGCCTCCACTGCTCGTGGGGGGAGCGCCAAAGCTTTTATTTCTGTCCTGGCGGCTGCCCTGCCTTCATTCCTTCTGGGAAGACGAGGTGGTCCCGGGGCCTCAGTTCCATCTGTGAAATGGGGTGAGATTATCGGCCCTGTGGGGACTCGTCTGTGCGAGGCAACTTCCAAGGCCCCAGGGTGCGGCAGTTCGATGCACTCTCCAGAGCTGGTGCCAGTATATTCCCAGTGGCAAAGGCACCAGGGCCAGCTGACGCCTCAGGTCGTGCCTGGGAGACCGGTGCGGGGAGAGCCGGCGGGAAGAACGCCTGTGAGCGGGCTGCCAGGGAGGGGACGGCAGAACGGAGGCAGCTGTGGGGACAGGTCGGCAGGCAGCCCCAGAGTCAGGCGAGACGGTGCGGCTTGCAGGGCGGTGGCTGGCATCCGGCTTCGCTCCGTCTCTGCTGCAGTCATGGAACCTCACGTAGCGACAGAAGGAGGCTAGCACTCGATGCTGCCAGGAGGAAGTCAACTCGCAAAAGTCACGAAAGGTGAAGCAGCACTCGACAAAATCGTCTCTTGTATCAGGACGCACCCTGTAGAAGCTGATGATCCGGGGTGAATCACGAGCTGGTAAGATGGGAGAGATGCGAGAGAACGTCTTCCCTAATTCCTTAATTTTATAGAGGTGGGAACTCAGCTCGAAGCGGGGTTGGTGACTTGCCCAAGTCTTACGCTAAATGGCAACAGAACGAATCGTAATTTCCAAGTGGTTTATGCTATTTAGCATACGTTAGCCTCCCGAAAGGGTGTCGCACATGTCCAACTTTGGGAATTTACTTTTTCCCGAAATCAAAGTGGCGTGAAGGGGCAACGAGGCACGGTAGACAGGAGAAGGGGCTGGGACTCGGGTCTTTGGGTCTTTGTGCCTTCTCTG
>NW_011888940.1:1179451-1180419 GCF_000151845.1 Pteropus vampyrus
GGAGCCTTCGTGGGCCCATCGTCCAGTCGGCAGAAGGTCCCAGACCGGTTCTTGCCACTTAGATGGGCTGGTGCCAACCCGCTGAAATCATCACCCGCTGGGGTAGAAAAGGTGGCCGCGTCTGTCCCCATCCTGTTTGGAATCTTTATTGCACCCAGAGGCACCTCAGCAGCTGTTCAGGCCAGAAGCGGGATGTGCGTTAATACTTCCGTCTTTACCTTTATTTATTTATTTTTATCCTGGGAAGAAACGGTGATTTTCAACACCATCGCAAAGCAAGTTGAAGAAGGGTGAAGGCACGAAACTCACACAGACAGCTTCCATTATTCAGGGGCTACCGGAAGGGACCCCTGCCTCTGCAACGGCCCCCTACAGTCCCCTGTCATTCAGCTGCTCCACGATCTTCATGAAATACAGATCAGAGAGTTTCTCCCTCTCCTCGGCTTGGCATCCTCATGGCTTCCTTCCCCTGAGGACGAAATCCAAGACTCTGGTCCTAACCGGCCCTGTGGGTCTGGACCTTGCACCTGCTTCTCTCTCTCTCTCCCCCTCGATATACACACGACCTTCTGCCTCAGCGTCAATGTCTTCTCCTGGAGACGCCTTCTCACGAACCCTATTCCTTTAAGAAGGGTAGAAAAGTTCTGGAACAGCTATCGTAGGAAGTAAGAGAGGTTGTCAGCTGAAGTTCAGGGGTGTGGTTAACTTCAACCCCATTTTCTCCCTCACTCCCGGCGCCCTCGGTCACCTGCTTGTGCGGCTCGTCGCCACTTGCGAGTCTGTTTTGCGTGTTCATTTAACAACCTTCTCTCTCCTGGACTGTGTTGGATCTGCTCCCACGCCGTCCCCCACGCAGGGCCTGGCTGTGGTTTTGTGCTCACACTACGTGTCAGTGAAGTGACGGATGCATGGAGGGTTCCTGGGAGCCCAGTCCTGGGGGGCGGGGAGCTCTCTGGGGCCGTGACCGC
>NW_011888940.1:1182919-1184809 GCF_000151845.1 Pteropus vampyrus
TTTCCCGAAATCAAAGTGGCGTGAAGGGGCAACGAGGCACGGTAGACAGGAGAAGGGGCTGGGACTCGGGTCTTTGGGTCTTTGTGCCTTCTCTGTCCCTATATCAGGACATAGTCTTAGAAAAGGCAGTCGGCACAATAATGAGATGTGTGACTTAGTCACAGTCTTTCCCAGCCCCTTGGGGTGGGAGGTGGGAGGTGCACGTCCCCTAGGGAAGCAGCAGGCACGGCGAGGGCTGTGATTGATACGGTCCCGCAGTGCGACTTTCAGCTGACCACCTTTCAGCCCCATCTCTGAAACACACGTTTCGCCAGCAAAACGAGGTGACCTCCCGTGAGCCTGGGGGCTGTAATGACTTCCTCCAACCGTGGGGCCCCCTCGGCGGCTGCCGCAGCGCTGATGGCCTTTGTCAGGAGCGGCGGTGACGAGCCTAGTGGCAGAAGTGGCAAGAGCTCAGCAGTGCTGCGTCGGTGCCTAGAATGACCACGGTGACAAGGCCCCGACCACACCTGCAAGGCCAGAGGACCCTCGCGAAGGTCCATGTTGAGCTGTCGCTCCACAGCTTCGGAGTTAGACAGGGTGCGATTTCTCTCCCATAGATCTTAATG
Organism: Pteropus vampyrus; assembly: GCF_000151845.1. Lineage (NCBI taxonomy): Eukaryota > Metazoa > Chordata > Mammalia > Chiroptera > Pteropodidae > Pteropus > Pteropus vampyrus. The sequence continues at coordinate 1,183,528 of NW_011888940.1, forward strand.
GGGGGATGATTTTGAGCAAGTCGCTGCACATCTGAGCTTCAGTTTCCAAAAGTATAAAGTTACTCCGCGGTGTCTAGTAACATCACAGAGTAATCAGAGTTACTGGAAGAATTAAATGAGATAACATGGTAAAATACCTAGAAGAGCCCCAGGGTCAACAAATGACATTTCCTTCCATTTCCCCTTTGGGATTAAACATCATTAAAATTGTCACCTAGGCTCTTAGTTGTCTTCTATTTGAGCAAATAAGCATCACACAGACGCACACACACACACACACGCTCTCGTACATAAATTCTACAATAGAAGAATCGTAGACTCTTGAAGGCGCCTTGGCAATGCTCCAGCCTGAGTTCTCATGCACATGTGGGGTGCCTGAGGCCCCCAGAGGCCAGCGCCGAGTGATATAACTTGCAGGCACAAGTGACAGAACTTGTGCTCAATTCTAAGTCATGTCGTGGTCTCCAAAATTAGTCGTGAGATGTTTTGGGAGTGTGATCTCATTCTTTGGTGGTTGACGTCGAGATGATGAGCTGTGTCTTTTGATACCACGGCCAGCGACGGGACACAAGGCCACTGCACTATCTGGCTGACTCAGGATGTCCGATATCTCCTCCTCCTCCTCAAATATTTTCGAGATCAGAATATGTCAGGCCTGGCCTCATCCAACCCAAACTGGCAGCGGAGATATATGAAAACGATCACGATGTAATCTGTGCACCATGACTGAGGTTTCTTCCATTTTGGGGGGGCAGGAGCCAAGGTCTCGTGGACAATGCGTCCTTGCTCACGCCCGTGAGTTCACGTGGGCCGTGGAGAGGAGGCGTTGTCTTACCGCGCGCACGGGCACGCGCAAGCTCCCTCTAGCGCGTGCGTCCCGAATCCCTTTGTCGCCTCCTTGACCAGGGAAAAGGGCAATGAGAACGTGCGGAAGCGAAGCCGGAAGTCCCCCCTCCCCCCGGCGAGGAGCCGGCCCAGAAAGAAACCTAAGTATATTTTCCCTCTATTTCCCACCTCTTTCCTCTATTTTCTTTTCTTTCTTTTTTTTTCTTTTTCTTTTATTTTTTCCTGACAAGAGGCCAGAGATCCCCTAAAAATAGTTAGATTCCGATTATTATACATAATCCTGAGATTGCCATCCTTGTATACAAACACTCGTCCACATCTCTGGTTAACCCAGACATCGACTGAGATGGTCCGGGTGAAAAGGTCTCAAAACCCCCAATCTGGAAACCAATGAAAGCTCAAGACATCTTAAAGGGACAGGGTAGGGGGGCGTGGG
>NW_011888940.1:1184859-1186797 GCF_000151845.1 Pteropus vampyrus
TTGCTCACGCCCGTGAGTTCACGTGGGCCGTGGAGAGGAGGCGTTGTCTTACCGCGCGCACGGGCACGCGCAAGCTCCCTCTAGCGCGTGCGTCCAGAATCCCTTTGTCGCCTCTTTGACCAGGGAAAAGGGCAATGAGAACGTGCGGAAGCGAAGCCGGAAGTCCCCCCTCCCCCCGGTGAGGAGCCGGCACAGAAAAGAACCTAAGTATATTTTCCCTCTATTTCCCACCTCTTTCCTCTATTTTCTTTTCTTTCTTTTTTTCTTTTTCTTTTATTTTTTTCCTGACAAGAGGCCAGAGATCCCCTAAAAATAGTTAGATTCCTTTTCATCTCTGCTAAGCAAATATCTTCTCTACCTAAACCATTAAAAATAAACCATGACCGGACCCCACTTAAGGGCAGTGTCCTTCTCGCTCATCTCTCCTGCGTCTCTGCCAAGTAAACACACTAACGCGAGCACACGTCACCCCCGGGCTTCAAAAGCGATGCTGCTTTTTCCTGTCTTTACTATTACTTTGCTCACTATGGAGAATTTGAAAATCATCTAGAAGTAAAACGTAGAAAAGACAAGTCACTTACGATCCCACACATTCTGGAGTGATCTGTGTTAAAATTTTAGTCTTTTTTCTTCAAGAGAAGACCACTTATTAAAAAAAAAAAACTAATATCAATGGTAACATTTTAAATGTTTTTTTTTTTCTTGACATTATAGCAGGAGCTTTTCCCATGTCGTTAAATAGCCTTTGAAACATAATTTTTAATGGTTGCATGTTATTTCTTCATTTCACTCTCCCTCGGTTTAATGAGATTCCTTCTGATGTGTGTCTAGGTTTCAGTTTTCCGATTATTATACATAATCCTGAGATTGCCATCCTTGTATACAAACACTCATCCATATCTCTGGTTAACCCAGACATCGACTGAGATGGTACGGGTGAAAAGGTCTCAAAACCCCCAATCTGGAAACCAATGAAAGCTCAAGACATCTTAAAGGGACAGGGTAGGGGGGCGTGGGTCCCCTGACCTCCTCTGCCCTGGGTCTGGCCTTCTCCTGGGCCACCTCAGCCCTGGACCATGCTCACCTTGACGTGGAACTCAGCTCCTTTTTCAACTTTCACAATAGAAAACCGCTCACACAAAGCGGCTGTGTGTTTAGAAGACATTGCTGAAGGTTTGGGGGTCCTGGGATGGCGCCCCTGAGTATTCCTCCCCCTCCCTCCCCTCTCTGCTCCTCCCCTTTGGTTATGCAAAACTGAGACCTCACCTTTGGCAGGTGTGTGGCCACCTGACACTCAGGCCCTTAAGGGTGGCCTCATCTTCTACCCAAGCACTAATCAAGGCTTTTTTTTTTTTTTTCAGCAAAGAGCATTCCCTTCCTCAGAGGAATTCTGGTGCCAGCAGTTAATTCTCACATTTAGAAGATTATGATGTAGCAGGGGTTCTGGGTTGAACAATATAAACACTAGGCGTTGAAAGGTGTTCAAAGCCAAGAATTAGGTGTTGGATAAGAATATAAATAACGGCATAATTTGTTTATGTTGCCGGACGCCAGAGTCACCGTTTCATGTGAATAGCAGACTTAACCCTACAGCCTGGGAGCTGCTGTTCCTACTGACAACCTGAGACTCGTACCTTAGCGAGGGGTTTATACCTGATCTAGAAAACTAAAAATCGGAAGAGGTTCTAGTCTCTGCCTAAACCACGCCCCTCCACTCCAGCCGCCCTACCCTGCTGTGTCCAGGTGACACGTGTCAACTCCTTTTCCTAGAAGAAACACTTATTAATGGAGCCTTAGGACCAATTTTGGAAGCTTCTAGAAATCTGTTAATTCTCTGCGTGATATATGTACTAACATGGATATAAAATACGGAACAGGTATATATACCGCATCATGCAAACTTAGCAATTCGAGCTGAACGTCTAGAAAGGCTCAGCG
>NW_011888940.1:1187655-1192802 GCF_000151845.1 Pteropus vampyrus
CCCCGCCCCTCCGCCTGCAGCACCAGCGGGGGCTGCACCTTTCCGCGTGGCGTCCTCCTTTAATGCCACCCCTGCCCGCCTTCTGCCTTTCGAGGATTTGACATAATTTCTAGACCATTGAGAATATCCCTTCTTGGCTTCCTGCGCTCTCACGGTTTTAAAAACGTCTTTTCTGTCGTGTTTAGGGGTTCGTGGTGGGAGGAGGAGGCGGGGCTTGCCTTCTGGCGGTTATCGTAATCTCCCGGTCGCCCAGTGTAAATTTCCAGTTGACATGAACGGATGCGCAACATGACTCGTCATCAGGGAAATGCAAATACAGATATGCAGATAGCACCTCCCGCCTGTCAGAATGGCTGTTATCAGAAAGCGTCGGCGAGACTATGGAGAAAAAGAATCCTCGAGCATCGTTGGTGGGATTGTAAATTGGTGCAACCACTACAGAGACCCGTGTGGAGGTTCCTCAAAAAATGAGAAATAGAACCGCCGTATGATCCAGGAATTTCACTTATGGATATTTATGCGAAGGAAATGAAATTACTCTCTCAAAAAGATACCTGCACTCCTGTGTTCATTACAGCATTATTTCCATAGAAACAACATAAGCGTCCATCAGCGGATGAATGGCTAAAGACATTGTGGTATGTACAATGGAATATAGCTCGGCCATAAAAAAGAAGAAAATCCTGCCATTTGCAACAAAATGAGTGGCTCTCGAGGGCATGATGCTAAGTGAAATAAGTCAGACAAAGATAAATATAAATGTATAATCTCACTTATATGTAGATTAAGATAAATGTATAATCTCACTTATATGTAGATTCTAATAAAAACTGAACTCGGGTACAGACAAGGGATTGGTAGGTGCCAGAGATGGGAGTGGGGGATGGGCGAAAGGAATAAGGTCCTCAAAAGGTACAAACTTCCAGCCGTAAGTCCTAGAGATGTAATGTGCAGCATGGTGGCCGTCGTTAATAATACTGGACTGTATATTTGCAAGTTGCTGAGGGAGCAGATCTTGCACATTCTTAACTCAAGAAAAGTAATTGTAACTATATAAATTTGTGGTGAAGGGCGTTAACTAAACGTATGCTGGTAATCATTTCGCAATATAGTCACGTTGCAAACCATTATGTTGTACATCTCCAACCGTTACAGTGTCATGTGTCAGTTACATCTCAATTAAAAATAAACTTCCAGCGGAAGTGAAGATTCCTTTCCACGTGCCTATCCGAGTCCTTTCTCTGTGCTTCCCTTGCTTTGCAGGGAGAAGAACGGGTTCTCTGGGTCCGTGTCGCTGTTGATTTTGGACTCATAAAGTGACACTGTGTTCTCCTGGCCCATATTGTGGGTGAAAACAACAGAATGAGGTTCACGTAGGGACTTGAGCGCAAAGGTGAAGAGAGAGAGAGACAGACAGATCGTCCCCAGTGCACTTGTCAGCTCTAAGACACAAATGACACTTAGCAGGGTGCGGGAGAGGATGGGGCTGATTTGAGGGTCTGGCGAGGCATGAACCACACCCCATGCTGAGACAGTGGGCACTGAACACCTTCCCCCTTACATAATTAACTCAGTCATTCGTTCAATCAACACACATTACTAGGCACCCCTCACGTAGTGTGGGAGGCAAACATGGGAACAAACGTACCGTCCACACCAGAGTAGCCTGCTACGCATTTCCTGTGATTCTACACGATTAGTTTCACGGCGCTGTGCAATTCTGACGCTAACTGCCCAGAGTGAGGTCAACGTCACAGATGCACGCACACTCCTCCCCAAGGCTTCCCTCGCTTCAGACACCAGCCTCGGGCTTGGGGGTTCCCAGGCCCTGCACACCTGACCAACTGGCTAAAAATCGGGGGTTCCCACGACTCCCTTAGTTTCCAAAATTTGCTAGAATGACTCACAGAACTCAGGGAAGTGCCGTATGTGCGATACAGTGTTATTGTAAAAGATGCGCATGCGAACCAGCCGGAGGAAGAGACGGAAGCCTGGGGCAGGGTGTGGGAGGGGCCTGGACAGCAGCTCTGATGTCCTTGGGACCTGTGACCGTTCGATGTGTGACCGCAACCGGGGAAACGTGCTTTGGGTGTTCAGAGTTTTCACTGGGGTTTCACTTGTAGGCAGTTAATGGAATCATTGGCCAAAGCGATGGAATCCAATCTTCCCTCCCCAGAGGTCCGGCTGACATCCCATGGCTCAAAGACCCATTTCTCCAATCACGTGGTTGGTTTTTCTAGCACCACCAAATCCCACCCTGCAAGTAACTAGGAACCCACCATGAGTCACCGCGTCAGCATAAACTCAGGTGTGGTTCAAGGGGCCCCATGAATAGCGAGACACTCCTATCACTCCGGAAATCCCAAGGGTTTAGAGGTTCGTCCCCAGAGACCTGGGACAAAGGACAGTCATAATCTTTATGAACCAACACATGTCACGTTGCTAAGTTTTAATATATTTCCTCTATTTCTCCCCAAACTTTTGTGAGCTCTGATATATAGGGTAGCAATTTTAACTGCTAGATTATATGAATAAGCGTATCCTAAATAAATCTAAAAAATCATCCTAAAATGTGTATTCCCCCAAATAAATGAATTCGCTGGTCTATATTCAAAGCTGGCAGGGTCCCCTCTTCCCCTTTGTCCATTTGCCATTCACGGCTGAACACGTGAAGTGAAAGCACGGAGCCTTGTGGCACATCGGGGACGTCCTACCCCCTTCTGGCCCTCTGCGGCCACTCGGCCACGTGGCTGGCGCTCGCACCCAGATGCTCGACTTCCCGGGGCTTCCGGTTTTCAACACATCGCAGAAAAGCCGCGATTTCGTCGGCAGCCTTACCGTGCTCATAACCACCTCTGCCTTGCCAGAGCGTGTGCACTTTATCTCAGAGGGTTCGGCCAGTTCGAACCCTCGCTCTCTTGTACCTTCCTGCAGAAAGACCCGGACCGCTCGCCACCCCTCTCTCAGGGGACAACACAGATAGACCCATCTACCCTCAGAGTTAGATGTGGGGAACGAGTGGGTTCTCTGGTTTCTCTGTCACCCCACTGACTGGCCACAGAACCCTTCTGGAGACCTGCTCCGTTCCCCTCTTCTGTGTCCCTCATCGGTGACACTCAGCTCCTAGAGGAGGCTTCCTTCGGCCGGGCCCAAGTGAAACAAACTCGGAGACAAGTGAGCAGAGGTAGCAGAGCCCGCCTCGGGGGACGATGGCCTGGAAACCTGAGTCATCCTTCTCACCGCTCACCGAGGACGTGACGTCCCTTTGGCTGTCATGCTATCTTTCCTTTGTAAAACAATTGATCCTGCTGTCACATATACCCTAAGCCTGCCTCCTGCCCCAGCAAGATGTGACAAACCGAGAAACCGAGTGGGAACCTCTGACCTCGGACGAGTGCCTTGGACGCTTCATCTGCAGGCAGAGCACTGGCTGGCCCGCCAGCCCAGGCAGATTTGAAATTTAGCACAAGGTGAGGACTGCGACATTGGGATTTGCTCGCCAACCCAGAGCTTGGCACCAGACGTTCTTGGCTTCCTCCAAACACCTGCACAGAAGCAGTGGCCAAGCGCGTCTCGCGTTCCATGAGTCATCTCGCACCAGCATTGTGTGGCTCAGACGTCCTGGGGTGCTTCCTTAGCTGCTGCATCTGGCTCAGGTGTTTTCTAGAAGATCGGGTGGCCAAACATCCAAGTTCCAGCTCTGAGGGGGCACTTTGTGATTCCACGAGCACGAACTAACCTCCGAAGCCTCATCTACGTCTTTATTGCTCATTCTCTGGCCCCAATGAAGAAAGGACGAAGAAACTGGTTTTGCTTAAATGTCAGAGAATTCAACAGTCTGTGCATGTAGGAAAGCATATTACAGTGCAAAGTCCTTCTCTTTTCTTATCTTAAGGCTGGGGCTTTATGCTATAGGAGGCTTAGGCGAAAAAACAGATTTTGAGTCTGAAAACTTTTTACCAAGTATGATCAGAGAATATAGCTGTTTAGAGATTTTTAAATACATTTATGTGTATCCTGTATAAAGTTTCTGAGGTCACTTTTTAGATGTATTATGTTATTGAAGCTTCACGAAACTCTAAGAATGACACGTTTATTATGACCTCCATTTGACAGAAAACGGGTTCATAAGAATGAAATGATGTGCTCAAGCGTGATGCCACACAGTTGACTGGCGCTTAAATATAGAACCAACAATCTGATTCCAAATCCAATCTATGTTTTCCCCCAAACAATCCAATCTATCTCCCTGAGATGTCTGAAATGAAAGGCTGTCTAAATATTTTGAAGAATCCTTCAAACAACCTGTGTTTTATGATGCGTAGAAGTCGCTTTGACGGAAACCTGCGCATCCCTCACATGGCCACAAGATGGCAGGATAACCTCGATGATGGAGAAATTGGCTCCCTTCCCTGCGCCAGTAGAGGGCTGTCGGTTCCTTGTTTCAGAAAATGAGAAATGAAAACCAAAAGGAAAAAAAAAGAAAAGAAAAGAAAAAAGAAAAAGAAAAACCAAAACAAAACAATAAAACTCCAGTGTCTACACTGATGAAATAGGATGGTGGGAGGTTTGTTTTTCTTTTTTCTTTTTCTTTTTTAAACCAGGCAGTGGAAGTTCAAACAAGTCTCCATTTTCACCACTGTGTTTGCTTTTGGAGGCACGAGGTCAGGGCTCCGGCCAGCCGCCTAGCCTACATTATTCATCCGTCCAGCTCCAGCCCTGGAACAAATGTGAAGAAATGAAGTAGCTTCAGTCGAGAGGAAACAGTGTTGTTATTGTTGCTGGTGACAGTTCTATTTGCCAACAAACATAAAAACATACTTTGGAACCCGGAATGGGCTCGTCAGAGGGAACTTTTGTTCCATGTTTGGGCTGGGACGCTTCCAATAGAAATCAGGCTGGCGTTTGAACTTCAGGAGGCAGGGGGAGAGCTGCACGCAGCAGCCACTGACCCGAAAGGCTGGGCCATCAGCTGCAGTTTTCATCTGGGCGTCGTTTGACTGCCGTCCCTGAGGCTCTGTGCTGCCAGCCGGGGTCACCGCCCTGACTGGGTATTACGGGGGAGGAGGGCAGAGCACAGTCCAAGATGGAGGGCTCTCCACAAAAGGGGGTAAACAGCCTTCGGATTCTGAGCTTTTGGAAGGTGA
>NW_011888940.1:1194572-1197073 GCF_000151845.1 Pteropus vampyrus
ATTCTTAGGGAAAATCACGTGTTTTAGGGCACGGCCGGCGTATTAGTAATCTGTAGGCACTTAACTCCTGCACGCTGGTTGGTGCTCAATAAGCGTCTGTGGAACGTCAAACGAGTGTTTGACGGGATGACAGCATCTTTTCGTATTCACCTTTTTTTCTAATGTTTTCTATAAAAATAACTATGCACCTCTGTCTCACGTTGGCTCTACCCCCAGATTGGAGCCAGGTGTGGGGTTTCCCCTTTATGCCAGTGGCGTCAGGAGAGACCGTGGGGGGCTGGTGCAGGCCCCCCGCCCCCGTACCCCCCAAGCCATCGCCCCAGCGCAGCCGGTGCCCCGGGCGGGGGCGCGCGCTGAGGGAGGCGCCGTCTGGGGACAGGGCTGCTGGCTCGTCGCAAAGTTCTCGTCTTCCAGTCTGAGTGGCCAGGGAACAACAGTCCCTGATGGGAACAAGGAGCACCATCCAGAAGCTCAAAGATGTTGTCTTTCTCACAGTTCCCCAGCAAATGTAGCCATCCCTGATCCGCTGGGGTCTGCGGGACAAGCTCTGCCACTGGGTTGGGCTGGAAAGTGTGGCCCCTGCTGGTGACTGGAGAAGCTGGTCCCCTCCCCCTGTCCTCCCGTGGCGGCCGGGCCACCGGCTCATCTGATGAGAGGAGAGCGGCCGGCGACCCGCTCCTCGCGGAGGGACCGTGAAACCATTTACAGATAAAAATGCGTCGCGGCGCAGCGCAGCGAGGACAGGCCTTTCCCACTGATCCTGAGGCCACCGCGTGTGTGACACGCCCGGAGGCGTCTTTGCTCCTGGACTTCTTTATGGAGAAGATCGCATGTCCACGTAAAAGATTTGGCATATGTACGTATCTGTGTGTGTGTATACATACATACATATATATAATTTTGGCATCTGTGTGTGTGTATACATACATACATATATATAATTTTCATGGGAAATGAAAATGCCACATTTATACCCAATCCCATTACCTCCCTCAGAGGCAACTACTGTTAATTATTGACGTGTGGATTCTTCAGACGTTGGCTAAGTCTGCTGCATGTGTGTGTGTGTGTGTGTGTGTGTGTGGTATTTATTTCTACGTAAGTAAAATGCATGCACACATATGTGTACACATCATCCTATAGCTTGGTTTTCTTCATACACCGCCTGCTCTTGGAGACCTTTCATGGCAGCACACGTAGCTCCGTCTTTTCCTTTTTCATTGCATGGATTACACGTCGTACTGTAATTTACACTTGACTTTTATATTGATCTGAAATTGGTGTCAGCGAACGGTGCGAGATGAGGATGCAAATGGGTTTACTTTCCCCAAATGGCCCATTTTCCCAACGCCAATCCTTTCCCCTGTGTCAGGGGACGGGGGGTGTTATATTTTTTGGTCTGCTTTCTAAGTCAGCACCTGGGACGATACATTTTAGAAAAAGGTATAGGGAAGTGTGTACGTCACTCTACCATTGGAAAGTACATTCTCGCATGGAACCTCATTTCAGTCTCGCTGGGACCCTATGACATGGGAAGTGTTATTTTTTCTATTTTGCACCCGAGCAGGTGAGATGTAAGGTGTGAGGTGTGAGGTCAAGGGGCTGCACAAGGTCACACAGCTAAGGGTGGAGTGGGGCTTGAATTCAGGTCTCCTGAATTCCAGATTTCCCTGTGTCACGGCCACGACCTCCAGGAGGCTCAGCAGCTGGAAGCAGTAAACGTGGAGACGGCCTCTTCCTGCCTCTCCGCCACCTGCTCTTCCTTACTTACCGTTGAGCATCTGCTACATGCCGCGATTATTAATTGAGCCTCTACTATGTGACAGGCGCCATGCTGGGCTTTGCCGTAGACAAGGTCCAGGACTTTCAGAAGTTCACTGCGCTCAGTTTCGGCTTCCTCATCTGTATAATGATCACTGAGGTACATTTAAACTCCAAGATTCTGTTAAAAAGCTTCTTTCCGTTAACAAGGAAATTAAATTCATCACATCACCCATTTTCTTGAGCATTTACTTTAACATCAAGAATTTGCTATATTAACTGGAGAACTTCACAGGGTCTCAGCACTGGGAGGAACTCTGTTGGCGAGGAACATTAATTCATTGCTCTCAGCGCCTTTCCACTGGGCAGCTCACAGCGTGGGACCTGACTTCCTTCAGAGCGAGCGAGCAAGAGAAGGCATGCCAGGACGGAAGCCACTGTCTTCTTGCACCTCATGTTGGAAGTGAGAGCCCATCACCTCTGCCACAGGAGGCAGGGAACACTGGGGGCTGCCCTAGAGGCCGCGACCATTGTAGGAGTTGCTGTTCTTTACCTGGGGCCTGGAGAGGATAAGTCGGTCACCTCGCTAAGGTTATGCGAGTGTTAGTGGAGAAGCTGGGCGACAGCCAGGTGGTCTGGCTGCAGAAGTTGCTCTCATCACTACGTGGCTGCCCTGCCTCTCGGTTAGAAGGTGGTGCAGACTGACGTTGAACTTAGCGCATGTAGGGGCGTGGGTTGGA
>NW_011888940.1:1197123-1214623 GCF_000151845.1 Pteropus vampyrus
CTCATCACTACGTGGCTGCCCTGCCTCTCGGTTAGAAGGTGGTGCAGACTGACGTTGAACTTAGCGCATGTAGGGGCGTGGGTTGGATGGCCGAAGGTCCGACGAGGGTGGGCATCTTAACCTTTTCTTTGGAATGTGATTAGAGGAAAAGCTAACCGTGGCTTAGTTATAGTAGGCTTTTGGGTGCCTTTTCTTTGTCTTGAAATTTCAAATACATGCAAATAATAATTTTCTAAAAGACTGCAAAAGAATGTAGAGAAAAGTATATTTCTCATACATCCTTTCCCCTGGCACTGTCTCGTGTCCCTTCCAGAGACATTCTATGCATGTACGAGCTTCCGAGGACAGTACTTCTGCCTTTTTTTTTTTTTAATACACACATAGGACTGAAAAGCCAACATATGGAGTGGGTGAAGATAAGGACTCATTCAGGATTTATTAAAAACAAACCAAACAAAAATCCTACACACCAAGGATAGATGACCCAGCAAGAAAATGGACGAAAGACATTTTACAAAAGAGGAAGTCCCCGTGGCCACCGGGCACAAGAAGAGGCACCAGACTTCATTACCGTTGGGGAAAGGTTCAAAACAGCGGTGGGACACCAGTACAACCCACGGGCCAGTGACGACACACAGGGTGCGAGACGCCAAACCTGCTGCCACCAGCAACGTACGAGCACGTCATTCTCTCCACTGTATTTTATTTTAGTCACTGTCATAGTGCGCGGGGACGGCCCATGTGGCTCCAACAGGCAAGGTCCTAATGACTGAACATCCCTCACAGGCTCACGGGCACTCCGTGTCGCCTGGGGAATGTCTGTTCGTGTCTTTTTTCCATTATTTAATTGGATGATCTGTCCATTAACCGTTGAGTTTAAGCATTCCTTATACATTCTAGGTTGTTCCTTTTAAAAACTGTTACTCATGAAATTTTTTTTTTTGGAAAGCAATGGATATATATCATGTGAAATTCCTGTTTATTTATGACAATAAGCAGATGTGATCAGAGCACTTTGATTTCAACACTGACTGAAAATTTGCTTTTTTATTATGACATATTTCAATATTCAGAAAGGTATAGAGAATAATATATGGGCTTACAGAGACATTTATCAAATTTTAACATTTTCCATCTTTGTTTCAGACCTTTTATTGTTTTAAGAAAAAATAAAAACAGATCCATTCTTTCATATTCGTTGTCTGCTGGTCCAGAGGTGACTGAATTTGTTGTTTATCATTTCCAAGAAAGTTTTAATGCTATTTTTACCCATAATAATGTATAACACTAGTTTTCATGTTTTAAGCTGTATCTACATGATATCATACATACTGTGCACATCATCCGGCTTCATGTTTTTCTTTCTTTTTTTTTTTTTAATTTGACATTATGTTCTTGAAAGTTCTCTGCGTTAATATTTATACAGCTCCAGCTATTCATTTTAATTACTGTGTAGTGCTTTGTTGTACCATAGTTTATTTATCTATTGACTCACTGATGGGTTTTAGTCTGTCTTTGTTTTACGCACTATATAAAACAGTACATCTCTGGGAGTCGCTAGGAGGGGAATTGCTGAATCAGAGAAGTGTGTCTCTGACACACTAGCCATGCTCTTCAGAGGGCCTGCACCAGTGTTCACTGCCCTGTAAGTTAGCCTGTTCCCAATTCTCTTCCCTACCTCTTCGCCAGCACTTAATATCATTAGCCTTCTTCTGTTCATCTGTCTGATGGGTGGGGAATGGTATTTCAGTAGTGAGTAATTTACAGTTTCCTGATTGCCAGCTCGGTTAAGCAGCATTTCGTGTGTGTGCGTTACTGCAGGGTATCCTTATGTAAAAACACATCCACATCTTTGCCCACTTCTTTAGTTTGGACTATTTCTTATTGATTTGTAAGAGTTTTGTTTTATATATAGTCTGGATTCTCATTCTTTGTCAGTTATACTTATTTCAAATATTTCCCGCATTCTGCTCAGGCGATGGTTTGTCTTTTGACTTTGCTTAGGCTGTCTTTTTTTAATAAAAGCTATTCAAATTTACCAGTCTTTCCCTTTATGATTTGTTCTTTTTGTGTCTAGTTTAAAATTCTTTCCCTATTCTGAAAATGTAAAAGTTGCCCTATTTTCTTCTAAAAGTTTTGAATTTTGATTTTTTTCAGTTAAGTATTTAATTTATATTATTTTGGTGCGTATTAAGGATCTGCTTTTAATTTCGTTTTTCCAAATAAGACAACCTAATTTCCCAGTATCGTTTATTAAGTTTTAATCTTTTTCCCACAAATTCAAAATGCCGTTTGTCATATGTCAAGTTTGCAGATATGCCTGGGTCAGTTTCTCAGCCTCTCTCTGTTCCTTTCCTGTTTGTTCACCCTTGTGCTCACACCGTATTCTCTTAAGTACGGAAGGCTAATAAACATTTTTAATATATGGTAGACATGTTGTCTTTCCTTGTTCTTGGTCTTTGAAATTGACTTTGGCCATTTTTGGCCTTCTGTTCTTCCGTATGCATTTTTTTTTTTTTTAAATCGATGTGCCAAGTTTTATCTAGACCCAAGAGCTATAGAGAACTGTGGAGAATTTGTGAAGAACTGACTTATCTATAATAGGTACTCTTCTCGCTCATAAGTGTGGTTTAATTCAATTCTCTACTTAGTCAAGATTTGTTTTATGCCATTTGATAATACTCAGTAACTTCCTTCAAAGGGGCTAGAACATTGTTCGAGGGGAAGCTTGTTCTTTCATCTTGATTTCTTTTTCCCCAGAGCTCACTCTGCTTCATCACCCTCTTCACCCCGAGATGGAATGACGGTCATCTGATGTCAAATTTGCAAAGACTAAGTAAGTTGAGCACCACTCTTTTTCCTTTGGGGAAATAAGAAGCCTGGAGTGAGCTGGCGTTGTCTTGTTTCTCTAGGGTAGGCTCGTGGCTTGTTTTTTGCTGGAAGTTCTGTCGAATGTTAAGTTGTAACACCAGCGTCCTTCTCCCGTTGCTGACCTCAGAGAGGACGTTTCAACATTTTTTCCCTAAGTATGATGTTTCTTGTAGGTTTTTTTGCAGATACACTTTCTCAGTTTAAAGCAGTGTTCTATTTCTAGGTTGCCATGAGTTATTATCATGAAAGAATGTTAAATTTTATCAAATTATTTTCCATATTTATTAAAATACTTGTATGATTTTTCTTCTTTATTCTATTTACAAGTGAATTACACTGATCTTTTTCTTGTAACTTTAAATTTTGATGTAATTTAAAACTTCCGTAAAATCAATTTGCACAAGGAACTCATAACCTTTTACCCATATTTGCCAGTTGTTCACATTTTGCCTTATTTGCTTTATCGTTTTTCTACAGACACACATACAAGTCCATATCACTTATTTTTTCTGAACCATTTTAGACTAGATTGGAGATAGTATATTCTTTTATCTCTAAATACTTTAGTGTGTATTTACTAAGAACAAAGATATTTTCTTATATAACTAGAGTTCAATAATTAAGTCAGGAAATTAAACATCGACCCATTACTATTCCTATGTGTGAATGTTAAACCAACCTTGCATTCTGAGTATAAATTCCACTATGACATGACATTTTATCCTCATATGTCATTGAATTTGATTAGCTTTTTTTTTTTTTTAATGTGAAGAGAGAGAACTTGGCCCTATAATTTTCTTCTTGGTAATGACCTTGATCAGTCTTAAAAAGTTGGGAAGCATTCTCTTTTTATCCAATCTCTGTAAAAGTTGTGAGCAATTGTTACTATTTCTTCATTAAAGATTGTAAAGAATTTACTCCTGAAGTGGTGTCAAGGTTTTTTAATTTCAGATTCAGTTTAATAAGGCTAAATTTCTTCTCTTTGTGTCCATTTAGTAAATTTTTTTAAACTGCAATTTAATTCAATTTTCCAGTTTATTGTTATAAAGTTGCTCATATTATCCTATTATCTTTTTAACAGATGAGGATATATGGTCATATCTCCTATTTCATTCCTGATATTTTCATTTGTACTTTCCCTCATTTTCTTTGATTAGTCTTACTATGGATTTATTAATTTTATTAGTCTTTAGATAACCAACTTTTGGCCTTACCGAGTCTCTCATATATTTGTTTTCTATTTTGTTTATGTGTTTCTTTTTCTTTCCTTCTTCTTCTTCTTTTTGCTTTCTTTGGGTTTAATTTGCCATTCTTTACTTAACTTCTTAAGGTAGATATTAGAACATTGATTTTCAGACTTTTTCTCTTCTAATATACACTTTTAAGCTTCCTTTAACCACTGATTTAGCAGCTTTCCATAAGTCTGGATATATAGTATTCATCATAATTTCAAAATATTTTCTGACTTCTATTGTGATTTCTTCTTTGACACTTAAATAATGTAGCAGTTTGTTACTTAATTTCTAAGTATATATGGGATTTTCTAGTTTTTATGTAATTGATTTCTAGTTTATTTTACTGTAGTCAGAGAATATACTTTAAATGATTTCTATACTTTCAAATTTTTCAGGACTCCTTGTTTTGGTCAATATTAGTAAAGGGTATATTTAGTTCTTAGGTACAATATGTCAATTAGTGCAAGTTGGTTAATCATATCGTATAATCATATTATATTCTTATCATTTCTTTTGTCTTCTTAATCTATCAGCTAATGAGAGAGATGTGTTAATATATCTTTATGATTTTGGATTTGACAGTTTCTCCTCAGTTATGTCAATTTCTGCTTTATATATTTTGGGGCTTTGTTATAAGCTACATACAAATTTAAAATTGTTATATCTTCCCGATGAATTGAACTTTTTATATATGGCTAAAAAAATTCTAATCTGATAATCTTTGTTTTTCATTGAGTTTAATCAGATTTCATTTTTGTGATATATTGTGACTTATGTTTTTCAATCTCTTTCTTTAAATATCTTTCTTTGCACATTTTCCCCCTGATTCCTCTTGGGAGTTTGATTGCCCCTTCCCCTCACCCCCACTCCCCTCCACCAACTTGGTTCCTCTGCTCGTTTGGAATTCTTCAAATACTCATTGATCACAATCACACCTACCTCGTCATTCACTATAATTATAAATGACTTTAGCTTTGCTTTTTAATAAAAATTTAGATTTTATTTGTATTTTTTAAATCTCCATAGTCACAATTGCTATTCTATTAATTTCCATACTCACCATATTTTTTTCTTGCTGATATGATGGTTTATCTTTGGGTTTAGTCTAGTTTTGTTGTTTTTTCTTACTAAGGAACATCTTACAGTGAAAGTCTGTGGGCGTGTAAGTAGTCTTAATCTTGTATACCTGAAAATATCTTTACATCACTCTCATTGTTAAATGGTAGTTGAGCTCAGTATAAAGTTATAAGTTAATCTTAGTTTTCCTCAGTATTCTGAAGATATTACTCCGTTGTCTTTTGATCTCTATTGGGGTGGGTGTGAAATTTTCTGAGTGTCTAATTGCTATTTCTTTGTAAATAATTTGTCCCTTTTCTCTTGTGGATTTTAAGATTTTCTCTTTATCTGTGTAGTTCTATAATTTCACTATGATGATTTATATACTAGGGAGTTGGAGAATACTTTTCTCTGAGACTTCATGACTTTCTTCAATTATGGAAAATTCTTAATTATTAGAATTACAAATACTGCTTCTCTGACATTCCCAATATTTACTTACTTTTGAAATCCTATTAAATGAATATAAGAGTTTCTTTATCTAGCCCTATATCTCTTAACTATGTGTGTGTATGTGTGTGTGTATGTGTGTATAGAGAGAGAGACTTTTTCATTTATGCTGTGTTCTGAATGAATTCTTCAGTATTCTCTGCTAATTAGCATATTCTTTCTTTTACAGGTTCAATCTAGAATCGATTTCATATATTGAGTTTTTAAAAATAGGTCTATTTTCATGTTCAACCTTTCTAGCTGATTCTTTTTCATATGTATCTGCTCTTTTTTAGAAATTTATTCCCTTTCCACATTTTCTTAGTGTCTTAAAATGAAAGTTATTGTTTCATTTACGTCTTCATGCATTAAAACATACTTTTTTATTTTAAAAAGTCTTTTCTAGGCTGTTGCATAAATTTGATTTAATAGAAAAATGAATTTGCATTCAGATTTTTTATTTATTCTCATTAGATCCCTTCATGTTTGGCGATTATTGTGAGTGGGAGCTTTTTGTTTATGTGTTCTCTCTCTCCCCACCTTACCCTCTCTCCATATTTTTGTATCCCTACAGTGATTTTACAGTTGTTCAGAGCTGTTGTCGTCCAGGCCTATAATCTAGCGCCATTTCTACTATCGCAAGGCTTTTTCCCTCTAGTAATGTTGGGCATATTATATTCACGGTAACTAAATTTGATTTAGGTTCTCGTTACAAAGCCTTTCTGTTTTGTTTTGTTCTGTTTTCCTGTCTCCCTGGACTATACAACCAAAGTGCCAGATACTTTCTTAGTTTTTCGCTATCTTAGTCAGCAGCTTAGTTTTTCAGATTTCTTTCATGAGGATGACCCATCCCAGCTCTTGCCTTTACCCAGGGAAATGACTCCAGGTCCCCTCTCGCAGAGAGCACGAGTAATTCCCTTGTTCTGCAGGGTGACATTACAGCATCATTACTTGCGGGCTTGTGGTTTCAGCCACTGCTCACCACTTTCTGTTTCTATTACAGAGGTGATTATTTTGAGCCCAATTGTTTGGCTTGTTTTGTTTCTTACTTATTATTGATATGTCTTTTCAGCAAAGGGGTGTGAGATATAGCACGAACTCACTTCACTGGCTTGACCAGGATTCTGTCCTATTCTTAAAGATCTCATCCTTCTTTCTCCAGTGAGCGTGACCCTTTCGGTCAAGTAGGTCTGGACATAGCTTTGACTCCGCGCTCGGGTGAAAATCGAGGACTTTACTTTTAGCTCCCAAAAGATCTCCTGAGTTATATCTCAGGGACCGTTATCTAGGAAAGGGACAGAGGAGTATGAAATATCAGTGGCAAAGACCTCACGGTCACTGTGAGGGTGATCCTGGAGGAGAGGGGCGGTGGAGGGCGAGGGGCGTGGGCTCGTTCTCCGCTTCGCTCCCTCCCACCAGACTTCCCAGAGAAAAACGAAATTTCAACTACCAGAAACATAGGTGTGGAAACGTTGAAAGAACAAAGCAATTAGTTGCCTAAATTGTGTCATTTTCTTCTTTCTTATGACACTATAAACAATCTAAAAAAATTCCGAATTAGATAGAGAATAAAAATGAAGAAAAATTATAAATCTTTTTAGCGTAATTGACGAGACTATGGACTAGAATTAGAATTTAAAATTTCTGCTGTAGTTATTTTATAATATTTGTTTCTGACGAATTTTCCTTAAGGAAGATTTGAAGAAAAAAACTATCATATTTAAATGGTCTAAATTATATATTAATTGGTTCATGATATTTCTTACATAAAAATTTCTAGTGAGTTTGGATTGTATAGAACTCTTGAATTGGAACAAATCTAGATCAATTTTTTTTTTTACAGGATAAAGCCGAACATAACAGCTGGTTCAGTGCGAATTGTCTCTTTATAGCCTGTTAACACAATAGAGAGGCACGTTCAATTTTGTGTGCATGTGTATGTGACCACAAGGGGTTAAAAATCTCAGGTTCTCTTAATTCTGAGAGCATGTGGTGGCCAGCCCAGAGCCAGATTGAGCCATGTTAATTTCCCAGAAGATTTCAAAGAATTATCTTTTGAAAAGGGGAAGTTTGGGCTAATAAAAACCAGGATAACCTCCGGCAGTCACATGGACAAGAATAGAACAAATTACTCCTGGCTTGTTCGACATCGTTGCCAGGGGCTTTCTCTGGCCGAACCAGACTGCTCTGTTTCCCTTTATCCCAAAGAGAGAAGTTATTGCAGTAATGTCGCGGGAAAGGTAAGAGCAGCAAAGTTGGGCCAAGTGCTCATCTGTGTTCTCTTGCTTCGGCTCAGCTCTTCGGGAGGCCTGTAGGAATTGTAAGAGCTTTGGAGCCATCGGGTCCTGGCTGTGATTCCTATTTTGCCATTGTCACCCAGGGAATCAGGGAAATATATGTTTCTACTCTGAGCTTCAGTATCGGCAGTTCTTAATGAAGCTGGGTAATGTCTAGGTCACGGTCACGGTGACGAAGATGCGGATGGGATAAGGGCTGTAATGCACTTGAACATAGTAGGTACTGAAAAAATACACAGGGACTCTAGGATTCCCTTCATTGGATGAGCTTCTCTCTCTCTGACAATTCCTGAAACCTCACCTCTTTTGTAAGTAGCTTCTTGAAGGCTGGGGCCAGACGATTGTTACAGGTTTTGTGTAAAAATTAAGAATTTTTAAAATAAAATATCTATTCTCTTTTGGCCGTGTAACAAATTACCCCAAAGCTTACTATGTTCACAGATTCTATAGGTCGAGGATTCAAGAAGAGCACAGCGCCATGATGCTGTGGCCTCGCAGGTGACTGACCAGGTGGTGGAAGAAATCCTCTCGAGCTGTCTTTGCTCACGTTCCCAGCGGGCAGTGCGGCCCTCACGTTAGGACCACCTACATGTGGCATCTCCACGTGGCTTGCACTTCCTTACAACATAGCGGCCTTGACTTCTGGTATAGCAACTAAGGGTCTGAAGGGACGTTTCCGAAGAGAACCAGGCAAAATCTGGAACACTTTTTAGGCCCTAACCTCGGGAGTCACGTGACATCACTTCTGCTGGGCCTCAAGCCCCTTCAGGTTCAAGGGAGGAAACATAGACTTCACCCCTGGATGGGAAGAAGTCAAAATCACGACAGAAGGACCTATGGAATCGGAGCTAATATTGTAGAATCTTTGGAAAAATACGATTCGCCCCTGGGGTGAGTCAATAATAAGTCTTTGACGTTTTTGACCGGGTTTGTCAGGGGTGTGAAAGATTTGAGGAGAGTAGCTGCGGGGTCCTTGCCACAGTGACTCAGGTGGAAATGATGAAGGCCTGATTAAGCAGCGGCAGAGAGAATGGAGAGGAGGGGATGAGCATGAGGACTGGTGTCGGGGCAGAGTCATCCTCATGCGGGCGGAGAGGAAGAAGGTGCAAAGGCGGAAGTCAAGAGGCTCTGAGGTTTCAGGCCCAGATGCTCAGAAGGGCGGGTCTGCCCATGACCCGAAACGGAGAATCACAGGGAAGAGTGGGAACCTCCTCTTCCCTCTGTGCTCCCCACAGACTTGCTCATCTTCCAGCGACTCTCACAGTAACTGTCCCAATCTATTTGGCACTTACATCCTTTGCTTTTCACAGATCTGCATGTGAGCTCAGATCCCGAAACCTCGGTAAGTCCCTACAGGGCTGGGATGGTGACTCGGTGAGAGATGACCTCGAGGGCTCTGAGTGGCAGTGAAGCCATTTGTGAATGTGATTTTGAGGCAAGATCCTGTGTTAAGGAAGCTGACCGAAAGAAAAACCAAAAATCCAGGGAGAAACAGCGGCACGTGTGGAGTTTCTACAAAATGTTTTAATACCATTGCGAAAGGTATGATCCAAACATCACCTGGCGAAGGCTCTCGGCTTCCTTTTTCACGGCTTCCTTCTTCCTGTCATGGGAGGTCAGGCCCTTGGGGCTCCAGATTTGATCACATTTTCATGGCTTCACCAGCAGTATCCTTGTCTACCCTGGTCTCTGCTGACCCCGCCACAGAGGTGGTTTAAGTATGTGGCTTCATTTCACTTCATTCCGGAGAGTTTCGGGTTACAATGAAGTTAGTTATAAGATGAGTTAAAAACATTCCAAATCACTGCTATCCTTCCCCTGGTGATAACAGGAGAGGCTTAACGATCATTCCAGTGAAACTGCCGTCGCTCAGCTGTTTCAGGAACTGGTCGTTAGGAATTGTTTTTAGAGTCACTCCATGAACCATCAACACTATAGACCAAATTTTGATGCCAAATTGTCTTACTCACTATATGAATCAGAACTCTTTCATTTGCAAGTGAATTTGAAGATTAACCAATTTAAGGGGAAAAACAAATTTATTAGTTCCCATACCTGGACAGGCTGGAGCCAGCCAGCATCAGGTACGACTGGATCCAGGAGTTGAAGTGGTGTCATTGGGTCTCCGTCTCTTTCACGTCTCTCTGTAAGTTCAACTCTTTCTCTTTCGCTGCTTCCTGCATGTGCTGACGAGGGTGGCTGCCCACAACCCCAAGAATCTGCCGTTCCAGTTTGGCAGCCATAGGGAAAGGAGGCCCATCCCCCATAATGCCCACTTCCCCTTTCCCACCATTATCCTTATCTCATTCCCAAGCAGGACTCTGATTGTCCCAGACTGAGCCAAATGCCATTGCGATGGCTAGGAGGGAAAGACTTGTTACTAGAAAACAAAAACAAAAACGAAAGAACAGGGCAAAACACATGCTCCGAGAAGACAAAATAGTAGTGGCCAGTGGCTCCCTTATCTGCTTTGATCATCATTCTGGCCATTGATTAGCTAACCTTTAACTGTTCCCAAAACTTGCCTGAGAGCTCATTAGAGATGCGGACTCTCAAGATCCACCCCAGCCCGACTGCATCAGAGGCTGCAGATCAACAAGATCCTCAGGTGAGTCTCATGGACATTGAAGTCTGGGAACAGCTGGGCTAGAGGAGAAAGGATAGGGCAATGGCTCCGAAGGAGGTTTTCAAAGAAGAGTCTGAGAAGGTTCTGTGCCTGGCAGCATGACCGGATGGACTATCAGCCCGCCCGGGGATCACCACTAGGAGGGCAGCAGGCTGGGGTGCTATGTCAGTGCCCTAGGCAGGGACATGGAGACCAGACCGAGGCCTAAGGTCAGAGTTAGGCTAAGCAAAGGTGGTGGTGCTGGTCCTGCTCGACTTCTGAACAAGGAGCATCTTGAGCTCCCCGAGTATAGCAGAGTAGGTCCTGGAGCCTGGGTGGGCTACGCCTTTAGGAGGTGCCTTCGGTGGCTTCCAAGGAGTAGAGAAGAAAGCTTCAAGGCCAAGAGTGTCTGTTCCAGGTGAAAGGTGACGTGTCCTCTCTCCCTCCCTACTCCCTGCTTTTAAATGCACCTGTACTACAGTTAGTTGTTGGAGTGATTCTGAACTTTGGATCCTTCCTAGTTGCAAATAGAGCCTCTTCACGCATAAGACTTTATGCAAAACACAATCGTACCTGGACAGACTTTGCCTTTTCCCAAGCAAATTAGTCATAGGCGTTGACTCAATCAGTTCCCCTTTCTTTTATCTACTTATTTTAGAGTATTCCTGTCAGAAGGATGCAGAAATGAAAGCCAATGGAAGTGTAATTAGATAGAAAGATTTAGGGGACTCGGAGCCCGGATCAAAGACTGAAACTGCTTCCTGCTGCTTGTCTCAAGGACGTGAGGCCTTGGGGACCCGACGCCGAAATGCGACACAGGCTGCACGCCTCAGTGATGGAGAGCAGATTTTCCTTGGGGCTCCAGGCTCCTCTGTCAGAAGGTGTACATATGTGAAGGGCACTGTGTGTGAGACCCATCCACATCCTTCACATATGTACGCCTTCTGAAGACGGCCCCGCAGAGCCACGAGCTCAGAGATGCTTTAATGTCCAACAGACCCCCAGTCCCGGACTGCAGGGGCTCAGGACACAGCTTCTGGAATCAGACACGCCGGGCTCGATTCTTTCTTAGCCACTTATTAGAAGCACGATATTGGGCAAATTATATAACTTCGGTCTCCTCAGCTGTAAAATAGGGCTAGCGATAGGCTCGCCGTGAGGCTCAGAAGAGAAAACGTGTAGGAAACGAGGCAGTGGGTGTCGTGTCTTTTCTTTTTCTGAGCCCTTGGCACAGAGGAGGTATTCCACCCCGACTGAATGTTGAAGCACTTACTCCACGCTCAGAGCACGGCAAGCGTCGGTCGAGAGTAGCTGGCTTTATCCCCTCCCTTTGTTCCATCCTGTATGCTTTCGCTCACGGTGCTGCATGGTCAGCACCCGCACTGACTACGAACTAATGCTAACTTAGTCCTGAGAATGTCATGACATCACTTTCTCGAGATAATTGGAGACATCATGAGGTTTTGGAGAAATGTGGAGTCTGAAATAATTTAGAATTCATGACACGAGGTTACTGGCCTTGGTCACGTTTGGAAGAAGGTTCTGGCACTCCCACTCATCCTTCTAGGTCCTCGTGGCTCCCCTTGTCAATAACCTCATCCCGAACGGGACTCGAGGGACTTCAGTGAGTGGTTCTTTGAGAAAGATCGCTTTGTTTTTTTTTTTGTTATTTTTAGTACTGGGCTACTTGTGCTCACACGGTATTTGGGCTCCTGGCTCGCGTGAACTTTTCTTTGATTCACTCTTAACGGTTGAACACCTCATCTGTGAGAGGCAGGGGATGGAGCATGGGAGGGAGATGAAAATGCCGGCTGCAGAGAGTCACCTTGTTCTCCACTCCTCCGTCCCGGTCACTCCCTTGGCCACACATGGGAACAAGCACGTAGGAGTCCACCCAGCTCTCCTTCACTCTGCACTGTCTCTCTCCTCGAAGGCATTCCTGGGCTGCTACTGGAAAGCCAGTGATTCCACAAACGATATCTGTGTCCTGAACTCCTTTCCTACCTCAGGACTCATGTTTTCAAGTCTGGTGACAAACTCGCTGGCCGCTGGCCGAGCCTCCTCCTCAGGGGAACTCTAAGCCCTGTCAGTCCACCAGAATTTTTGAAGAGCTGCGAGGATCTGGGTTTGTTTGTTTGTTTGTTTTTGCTTATTTGCTTCTTTATTAGCAGTTTCTCCTGAAGCAGACCTCGGCCTGTTCTTCTTTACTAACGTGTCCATGCTGGTCTCTCCCCCTAGAACATTCCGCTCCTCTCACTTCCTGCCCTCATCTCTTTATTAATATGACCCATCCCAAGAGGTTCAGTTCAAATGCTTCTCTGAGAAGCCTTTCTAGCTCAGCCTCGAATAATCTCTTCTCCTTGACTTGCCTGGAGTATGGTTGCCTGGATGACTCCAGGTTCAGGACTCTGAGCACTGGTGTTGGGGTACACATCCCATTCCGCTCTACAGATGAGAAGCCCTAAGAGGGCAAGCGGCATTCTGCATCCTTCTGTCTCACGGAGCCTCTACAAAGTTTTCACTGGCTGCATGACTGGCCCTCGCTTCATTAGTGGAAAGGGCTCCTGTTACCAGACTCACAGAATAATTCACCTAACGACCTGGCTCCATGCCCCCCACACACTCAGCATATAATATGTATTGACTTCCCTTCCTCATTCTTTGTGCTCCTTAGATATTCAATATCCTGAATGAATGAGTTAATTAATAAAGACATAAATCAGATGGTCTCTTTTTATTCCAAAGTGCTCCTGGCCCTATTGATGTTTATCTTCAGTGATGCCAGTGACATGATTATCACGTGAAGACACCTGTAACTATGGTCTATTTCTCCTATTTTTTCTTCTTGGCACTGGTTAGGGCCTGGGGTAGGACAAAAGAGTGATTTGACCAATGTAAACAGTGACTGCTATTCTTTTAAAGTTTTGCAAACTTGATGGAAGAAAAAGGCTATTCCACTGTTGTTTTACTTTGCATTTCTCCGATTACCAGGTATCTGAAGCACTTGTGAAAAAGCAACAGAAATGCATTGTGAACCACTTGAAGGCTGTTGAGCACGTCCGTTAGACACCAGGCACAGGATTTTCAATGGCCGGGCCGACGAGTGATGTAATCAAACCCCCAAGACTTCCCAGGCTGTGAGGTCACAGAGACTGTAGTAGACCAATTGTATGGCCAGAGAAGACTGGCATTTTGGCAAGGGCCCTCCCTGGCAAACCCTAGGACCGCTTCTGCGAGCCTCTGACCTGTAGGGTTGTGCTTTGTCCCAGCTGCAGACACAGCCTTCCACAGAGACTCTCCTTCTTAGACATCTCTCTCCTGTCCCTTGGCCTACGGCCAAGTTCCTGGGACAACCTGACCTCAGCTCACTGGGAGGACCCCGGAGCATGCCTCTCCTGCCTAGAGTTGAAATTTCACTCCTTAAGAATCAGGGAATGGGTGCCCACCATCCCTCAGTCCGAGGCGCACCTCCTGGGTACTCGGTCCTACGTCAGGGTGGCCTCCTTCTCCAGATGGATGGCAGGGAAAGAAGTAGGTTGTCCCACCCAAGGGGACTCCACCCGCTGCCTGAGAAGTCTGCCCTTAGCTTTGGGCTTACCCAGAACAGCCTTCGCCATGACTGGGCCCTCCAGTCTTGCGTAGTCTTGCCTGTGGGGCTTTTGTAGAAGGCCAAAATGGGGTTCAGCAACCCATCTGGTCTTTTTGGGGGAGTCTTGCCTGCCTGAAGTGACGGTCAGCCTCCTGTACCCTCTGCTCCTGATCTCTTGTGAGCCAGTGCTTGGAAAATAAATTTTAAAAAAACATTAACTGAGAACAGAAAATAATTTTCAGAGACTGTATAATCTAAACCCGTTTTTAGGAAAGCAAGGACAGAACATACCCACCATGAACAAGCTTCAGCAGGAGTAGGCACAGCAAGCTTTCTTTTCTTTCCCTCTGGGGTTGGACCTTTGCTGGCCCTTTGCTGAACTGAAAGGCCCACTGAGTTATATTTTTCTAACCTGAGAGAAATCTTTATGTCTAGATAAACCGGTTCACTATAGAAGATGCTGGCTTTTCCCTGGGTTCTAACAACCAAAGTTACACACATACTGATAGATAGATGGATAGATAGATAGATAGATAGATAGATAGATAGATAGATAGATGATAGATAGATAGATAGACAGAAATAGAGGTGTATGTGTATGTATATATGTATGTATATATGCACATGTGTTGGATTTCAGCCAGGTTCCGTGGGCACAAGTATAAGCAAGCATCAAGTTCTTCATTATCATTTCCAATGGTGGTTTAGTCAGACAAGAAGAAGCCAAGGTCAGCATCTGAACCAGGTTTGTCAGACAAGAAGAAGCCAAGGTCAGCATCTGAACCTGGGACTCAGCTGCCACCCATAAACAGGTTATCACCTGCGGAGGGCTCTACCTGCCCACGCTTGAATAATAGAGACACAGGAGCCAAAAGCTAAGGCTTTGAGGATTGCTGTCAGCCTCGTGCTGTCCTTGGATCTCTCTTCTGAGTGATGACCATCTAGCAAATCAATCAACATTTATCCAGTGTCTGTTAAGTACAAGGCGCCGTGTCGGCCTCTGAGAAAAATGCAAAAAAGAAGGAGGAATGACTGAAACTTGCCTTTATTCGTGTAGAAAGAGAGCTACTGGCAGTTAGTCAATGTCATGTAAGGCAGTAAAGTGTGCACTTTAAAACATCATAAGGCACCTTTCTCAGAGAAGCACTATGCCCTTGGATAACTAGCCGAGCGAGGCACTTTACCCTTGTAAGTAACTGGGTTAATAAATAGTAAATGCCTGGGTTGAAATTCTGGCTGTGTTGTTTACTAGCTGGGTGGCCTTGGCCACATTAACACCCCTGGGACTCAGCTGCGCCCCGAGTAGAACAGAGATGATAGCGGCTACTTCAGCTTCCACATAGGGCTGCTGTGAGGATTCAGTGACGCAGCTCACAGAAAGTGCTTAGAATGGTGCCTGGCACATAGAGAAAGTGCCATGAATGTGAGTAACAATTGCCATTTGACCTCCCTTCTGGCTGTGAATGTCCAGGTCCTTGGCAGCCCAGACGCAGGCTTCAGTAGAGAGGGCCAGCAGCGAGGCGGGGGCTGTGTGCCAGCAGAAGGTAGAGCTGCCGGGATGCAGGAGATCAAGTTTTCACACAACTTCCCTCTTGAAATGTTTTTTCTTTTGTTATGAAAATGTCAAACACACAAAACAGTAGAGAGAGACATGTAATGGACACTTACCAACCCGATTCCTGATACTACAGCGGTTAAGATGTTATCATATTTATTTTATTGATTCTTTAAAAAATGCCGCTAAAGTATTTTAAAATGAATTGGAAATATCATTACATTTTATCCCTACATGCTTCACTGTGCATCTCCAAAACGTCAGGATATTTTCTTCCAGAACCACAATAGCATCATCCCACCTAACAATTTCCTAATCTAACGTCCAGGCATCTTGGAGCATTTTGAATGACCCTTTTGATTTCAAGATAGATTATGCTGGGGAGGAGACCTTCTGAAGACAAGATGTGAATCGCCGTATATAGGAAAGAATGCTCCAGGTGTTGGGGTCCAGAACAGAATGTAACATTGCCCAGTGTCTCTCTTGTGGACCCTCTACACACCCATGGAAAAACAGCCTAGTCTGAGATCCTCCATGTCAATGTGCTCATTACAATTTGCTTCTTTCTAAAGGAAGAAAACATGTTTTTGAAGGCTGCTTGACAGACAAGAAGGATATTAATAAATGACATGCAAATTTCTTAATTTCGCTTTGGCTGGATATGTGATTGCTACTTCTGAAATACAGGCTGGTGATGGGGCTTCTTTTTAAAAAAAGATTTCTTGAGTTCCGAGTACCTGCTGGGCTGTCCAGCAGAACTTGACTGGTAGGTAGGAGGCAGAATCATTCTGACATGAGAGAGGGTAAAATAAAGACTCATTCGAATGAACACTGGCCCTCCATCAGAAGTTGAGAGTTTAATTTTGAGTGTTTCTTGGGGGGAGATACTGCTAAGGGTTGACTGAAAAGCTGAAAAGTTCTTTTTATAGCCCTGTTGCTCACACAGGAGAAGGCAATTTTTTTGATCGGCCTTTCTACACTTGGCTTGCTGGCTGCTGCCATTTCTGTTTCTCCTTCTATTCCATGTGTTGCTGGGTGCAAGCCACTCTCTACTGCCCCGGCGTGGGTGCTCTGGGCTTCCCAGTTCAAACAATGCATTCTCTTTCTCCCAAGAGCAGGCCTGAGGGCCCCTCCTCGTCGGTCTGTGAAGGGTCCCCTTTGGTCTCTGCTTTGGCCTGCGGCAGTGAGGGCGGGAACCCGCAGTATATCATAGTTCAAGGTCAAGACTACTTGGACTCAAAACCTGCTTTCACCACTTCCTGCTGGTTTCTGTTTTCTCAAGGGCAAGGAGGAGCCAGCCTTTCAAATAATGGCATCTTATATTTACACCTTTGCGAAGATATTTTCATTTGTTCTGGAAAAGATTATCCTTCCCCAAGAAAGTGAATCACTTTCTTATGTAATGAAGAAACATCACAACTGCAAATTGAGGGTGAACATTAAAACGAGATGACCATTTG
Source organism: Pteropus vampyrus (assembly GCF_000151845.1). Classification (NCBI taxonomy): domain Eukaryota; kingdom Metazoa; phylum Chordata; class Mammalia; order Chiroptera; family Pteropodidae; genus Pteropus; species Pteropus vampyrus. The sequence goes on from NW_011888940.1 coordinate 1,214,281, forward strand.
TATCCTGCTAGCTGTTCTAGCATTTATGCCTGGCTTATTTAGTTTTAGTAGAAGGAACTTAATTTTCATCATCACTTCTGTTAACAGACGTGTCTTCTCTTGCCTGTGGATTTTGTGTACTTAGAAGAAAACCCCACTGTATTTCAAGTTCAAGATAAAAAAACGACTGTTAAGCATTTTTATATGATTCATAGGTCATGACCAAGTGTAAGTCAGATAGCATTTGATTGTGTAAAGCTATTATTTAAAAAGTAACCCAGTGCTTATAAATCCCACCACTTGGATTTCCAAGTAATACTGTGCAGTCTTCCATAAATTGAAAATAATATCACCCACTATTAGC
>NW_011888940.1:1219494-1232442 GCF_000151845.1 Pteropus vampyrus
TAGTTGAAAGAGGATGTAACCCTTGAAAACCTTGGCCACGCTCCACCTAGTCCCCAAAGCCTTCCTTCCGTGGCCTGACCGGCCCTGCATTCACGGCCAGTGTCCTCTGCGTAGACCTTAGCTCTCACGAGCCTTCAAAGTCTCCAGCAACTAGGACGGATACTTGTATAACCGTGTTCGAGTCCAACCCTGTGCATTTGTTAATGGATGATGCTGTGTTAGAGGCAATGTAGCTTACTGGCTGAGAACACAGGACTTCGATTCTTACAGAAATGGATTTGAATTCCAGCTCTGCCACTGGCCATGTATGCAACTATATGCAAAGGTTTTTAAAGCCTTCTTGGATCAGATTCCTGAACAGCAAAATGGGAATAATAAGAGCATCCTTATAAGAATTAAGTTAATAATATTTGTAAACATTTGTAAAGAACGTGGTAGACACCTAATAAATATGAACTATAAATCATTTTATTAATACTTTTACTAACACATTTCAAATTAATTGAGTGCTAAATATAAAATGGGACAGGACTGCTGGTTTTTGACCCACATATCCTTTGCACACGTGGGGGTGGACTGAAGCTCTCTCTTATCCTTAAGGTGAATGCACACAGAGGAGAGAGAACGGCCCTCACCTCTGGCAAAGAAGGAGGGACAATGCCCTGTCACTCACAGGGACTTACCACTTTGCTCATAGCTCGCTTTGCTGCCTCGTGGCAAGTTCAGTTTTCTAAGACGGTTCTCTGACCCTTGTTTACGTTGCTCTTTGGGGAAAGACGTTGGAGCCATACAAGGTTAATCGCTAGTGTGCAAAGGAGGAAGGTCACAACACTGGTCCTTTCGGAAAGCATACACAGTCATTTCTTTTTCTCTTTTAAAATCAAGACTTTTAATTTTTCTTTATTTGGTATCTTCTCTTTACTCTGTTTCTGAAAAAAAAAAAAAATGCGGCCTCTGCCACGTTCGATCATGTAACTCTGCTTAAACTTCCCCTGGCCCCAAGTTCTCCCATCCCGCTCGGATCAATCCCAGGTCCTTCCCAGCAGCCCGCGCAGCCCCGCAGGCCCCGCCCCTCGCTCCTCGCTCACTCACCTCCTCTCTCTCACTCCTCATGGCTGCCCGGGCCCAGCCACACTGACTTTTTACAGTTCCTGCCATACGCGGAGCAACCTATCCCACAGGGCCTTTGCACGTGCTAATCCCCTGCCTGGCATGTTTTTCCCTCAACTGTCCTCCTGGCTCACGTATCACTTCCTGAAGTGTGTGTGTGTGTGTGTGTGTGTGTGTGTGTGATTGTCCAACTTCTCCCACTAGTATAACAGCTCCTTCGAGGCAGAGGTTTTATTTTGCTCACCGCTGTAGACCCAGCACCTAGAGCCATCCTGACACACGGTGGATGCTCAGTAAATACCGAAGAAGTGAACATTGAGTGAGCAGTGACTGTGCGACTGCTGAGCCTGTGCACGTGAGCATGGACGAGGAACCACTTTTGCAAACCCCCTTTACTGCGAGGGGCTTCACGTGCCCTGCGGTCAGGGCCCACTCACTCCATGGATGAGAAGACGCAGGGTGGGTGGGCGCCTCTTCCACCGTGATCCCCATGACCGTTTTGAACAGTGGGCCTGAAATGCAGCACAGACGGCAGGTGAGGGGCTGGCTTGCCAACAAACGGCCTTATGTGTCCTGCATGCTCAATACATGTCGGAATGAAAAGTACTAACGATAAAAGGGGAAGAAATGGCTGTGTAAAATTCGGCCTTATGAGATAAGTGTTCGTTTTCTTTGCAGAGGGTCGGGAGAGAGGCTCGTCAGAGTGGAGAGCAGTGTAAGCGGTGTGTCCTGGAAGAGCAGGACACGTTCGAGGCCCTTCTCACTGCTTAATCACGAATTTTCACGAAGAGCAAAAGGTGACATTTTACTTTTTACAGAGATGGATTTCTTTTATGGTGCCTTTTTTTTTTTTTAAATGTAAACACTCTTTTAAGAAAAATAAAAGTCAAATAATACGGAAGAGAAGAAAAAAGGAAGAAAAAGGAGCGCTCAGGTTCTCCTGCTCTGCGGACACCGCAGACGGCGTTCTGGTGAGTAACACTCCGGAGACCCCTCGGCGCATGCGTGCAACCCAGACGCCTGGATTCCGTTTCACAAAAACAAGATCATATTATGCATTTAACAGACGCTCCTTTCTTCTCCCGTCACTATGTTCCGAGGACATGTTTCTATGCAAGACATGTGAATCTTCAACATCACTTTGAATAGCCTTAAATGGCATCACGGTTTTCCGTCATGCTTTGTCAGTTCCCCACTGATATTTGGGTTGTTTCTAGCCTCGTTATTAGATGAGATCACATATGCAGGCTGCTTACGGGCACGGTCCAGGTAGGTCTTGTCCCAGCTGGACCTTCAGTCACCTGTGGCATTATCATTTGAGAAATCCATCATCGCCACTGGCCATGGGCTCCCCAAACCCAGTTCTTAATATCAACCAAGTAGGCTCTAGTCAGCTACCATCTACCCTGTGTGGAGAAAGACTTGCTTACTTAATTCCGATTTCCCGGAAAAATTCGGAAGTGCTTTTACATTGTACTTGGCCTCAGTGGTTTGTGGCTCGCTAGCGTCCACCCCTCACCTTCTGATAATAGCAATTCATGGAGGGTTACCCCTCGCCTGCTGGTTACACTCCTGGACTTGCGGTGAGGGCAGGTGGACAGTCATTAAATCCCCAGGGGTTGTCCGCTGAAACAGCCAGCCCCCACTTGCACCCCCTCCCCTTTGCCCTCCCGGCCCCGCAGCCTCCAGGTCACAGGGTGGAAGGGACAGGACCCCCCAGGAGAAGATGTGTGCTACCTCTGTGGCCTTAACCATCTCCTTTCCTTTGTCTTAGGGCACAAGGAGGAACAAAGGCTTGAAATAATTGACTTCAATGCTTTGTGGGTTTTTTTGTGTGTAATTTTCTCTCATTTTGCCCCATCATTAAACTTGTTAGTGTGGCTTCTCTTTACTAAACCCTGCCATGCTGAGTCAAAGAGGGCCTCACTATTGTTAACCTCTTGGACAGCTGAGGGCACGGAAACACCCGGAAGTGATGTGACTCACCCAGGGTCACGTGGCAATGCCCCAGAGTGCTGGAACTCAAGCTTACAATGGCGGGAGCTGCCAGCGGGGGATGGGGCAGCTCAAGTTACAGGACCAGGTTACACACGGGGTGGCGGGGGTGGGGGGTGGTGTTGGCTGCTCTTCTTTTTCTAAGTTCAATGTCAAAAGAGCCTTGGAAGGAGGTGGCGAGGAATCCTGGTGATCTCATTTTAGAGGGTCTCTCATCACGTTCTGGAGCTCGGTGGCGACAACTTCCTTAGGTCTGCCACCCGCATGGGTGGATCAGAAGCTCCCAGGCTGGGTGACTCAATAGTTGACCAAGGCTCTCCACTGACAACACTGTGTACGGAAGGGTGTCAGCTGTTCAGCCCCAGTGATCACGTTATGGAGAGAGAGGGGGCGGGTCGGCGGGGAAGAGCTATGCTGACTGAGTCTGGCTGAGCGGGCGTGTGCTGCTGCTTTCACGTGTTCGGTGTCATTTACTCCTCGTGCCGGCCCTGAGAACTCAACCAACAAGTTTCACTCTCCTCCTCCTGGTGGAGGCACCGAGCGATCAGAACTCAGTGGAAAGTAGCCATTACATGCTGGAGATGGGGTTTAATCCACCTGTGTCTTGATTCCAGCGTTAGTCTCTTCCTCTGTTACCACGTTGCTCATTAGTGGCACTCCAGGCCGGCCTGACGTCTGCAATAAATCTCTTCGGAGTGAGACATCTTTCTGCAAAGAAAGGACTAAATCCCACACAAACTCGTTTTTTCCTTTCCTCGCTGGCATGTCATCTGAGGAGAACGATGTCAAAAGTCGGTGTTTTTCTCTCAAACTCTCCCGGAGTCTCTCCAGACTGCAGTCAGCTCAGGGGCACCATTTTGGCTATAATCCCGCAGAGTTTCATTTTCGCTTTTTTGTCGAAAAATCGAAATCCGGGGAATTAGAGCCTTTCCATATTGATTTTTCAGGGGCAAGTGAAAATTACATTCTGTGCAGGACCAAGAAAGCGCCACCCTGTGCGGTGACAGGACTGGCATTGGAGCGACGAGCGGTGAGCGGAAGGAAGGGGCTCACGGGGACAGTCTTAGTGTCATCTTTCGAAGTGACAAAGCAACGGCCGATTTCGGACACACATCCAAGGCTTTCTGGAAGTCAAATTTTATTTTGTTTTGTTTCTTCTTTGAGCATGTCAGGGACAGAGGGGTCAAGTCCACATGTGGCCCCTACCTCCTCCAATCCTGCGAGTTCAGGACCATGAAGAGAGCCGACCCGAGTTCTGGTTTACTCATCACTTGGAGGCCCAGATAGTTCTGCGCTCGGATCTTGCTCTGCCATTTACTACCTGAATGCCCTTTGCCAATTACTTAATTTCCTAAACTTCGGTTTTGTTATGTTTTTTTATCTGTGAATTGGGGATATTAACAGAAACTACTGCATAAAGTTCCAGGGAGGATCGATTGAATAAGTATTAGCTGGCTGAATGAGTGAATAAAGCAGATGAGCCATGGAAGGCATTGGGTTTGATAAGACAGGTGTCTGTTGCATGCAGAGGCCATGTCCCATGGCTCAGCCCCCCAAGGGGTGTGAAGTGTCATGGAGCTCGTGGCACTCGGGGCAGGTGGACCCATTTGAGGTATGCGCTGTCGTTTTGGATTTTATTCCCCTTTTTCTTGTTCTATCGAGGTAAAAGCCTCAGCTAGTTGCAGGTGGAAAGCAGCCGTCCCCCTGCGAAGTCGCCCTCTGAGGAAAGACATTTGTGGCTTAATGTCCGGAAACAATTTCTTCTCTTCTTCCTGCTCCCTTCTCTCCCACCCTCTGTGACACCTGCACAATGTCCTGTCTCTTCCCTTATCCGAACGTGGGCTGATCGTTAACAACACCTGAAGCCCTGAAAGTGACTCCGGCAGGAAACGAGCAGGCCCCTGTGAAGGGGAAGAGCCGGGACTTTGGACTAGACGTGTCACCACCCCGGATGGGACGCCCACGCCAGGCAGGGGAGCGGGGCTGAGCCAAACTGCGGGGCGCCTGTAGGTGGCCCCCCAGGAGCCCTGCTTTGAAGGTAACCCGCCAACCTGGGGTCCGCAAATGTTTCAGCCAGATGTGCAGCCTTGGAGCGAGGAGCTGGACGACTGCTTTGAAGATGAAAAGCCCGGGGAGCAGGCTCAGCGGCCGCACCGTTGCGGGTGGTGCGTGTCGCTGTGCACTGTGCACTGTGCACGGTGCGTCACTGCTCCGAGCTGGTGAAAGGCAAACTCAGCCGGAAGTGCCAAGTGCAAAGAAGAGGAGCAAATAAAATGCTGGGGGTGGAAGGAAGGGGAGCAGTGGGGGCCTGTGCTTTGATATGCTGCCAGGGAACGTTCTCTTCAGTGGACCCTCTTCCAACCTGCCCGAGTACAACAACTGGACGTGGCATGTGACAGGCGCTACAGACAGATCACGTTTCACACATGCAGCTGTGATATCTGCCGCACAGGTGTTTGCTTCTGTGTTTGCCAGCTGCTCTGCTGCGCCCTGCTTCTCAGGATGGGGCGGGGAGGAGGGGATCCCTCACACTTGTTGCTGCCAAAAGCGAGGAGGGGGCTGGAAATTCCTGCCACCTGGCTAAGTGCTCAGCGTTCCAGTCGGTGCTCGAGTCCCCCACGCCTGCCTCTGAGGGTCCCCGGGCCTCTGCTCATGTGCTGTCTGGGGACAGGGGCCGTGGCTGGATGGGAAGAGACGCAGAGCGCCTCCAGCGAGCTGGGCGGGGCCCCCGTAAGCCCAGTCAGGAGGCAGTGAGCCCAGGGGGAGAGTTCAGGTCCCAGTGCCACCTCTGGGTAATTGTGAAATCTCAGCCAAGTTTCCCAAACTGTCGAGGCCTCAGTTTCCTGATCTGAGGAATTGGGGCATGCAACGACGGATCCACGGCCCTTCGTCAGGGTTCACAGTAAGGACCTACGGTATCTAAAACACTCCGGGAAGCAGCGTTCCAAGGAAAGTGGCACAGGGCAGGGACTCCCCAGACTCCTGGGCCATCGCCCTGGACCCCCGTCACGCAAGCTGGGCCCAGGCACCGCCAGCGTCGGACACAGATCATTGGTTTCCTCCCTTTCCCAGGGAGGAAGAAGGCCAGCCATTCGGAAACCCGAACTCATGGAGGAAAAGGAGAAGCAGGGAGTTTGGATGTGGACCCCTGACCCTCAGGGCCATGCCCTCTCCCTTCCCTCCCCAGCACTGACCAGCTTGAGGTTCGGCAAGACTGTGACTGTCCCATGGAGGCCTCTTCCCGCACGGGACCCTCCGGAGGCCATGGCCGCCGTCCTGCCCGCCGTCCTGCCCGCCGTCCTGCCTCCGGCTCGTTCTCTGCGCACAGCATATTTGCTGCAGGATGAGCAGAGGGCGTCCTCACTGCCTCTACCTCTCCCATCCCGATTTTAAGGACAGAAAACAAACGTGCATGTTCAAAGAATAGACAGTGGCCACATCTCCAGGCCCATGTCACTCCCCATGTCGCTCAGCCCTGCCACGTCCACCCCTCTCAGCGCTCCTCCCAGCAATCCTCCTGCTTTGCCGCTCGCCTCCTGCTCCGTGGCCATGCCGTGCCTTCTCCTCCTACCGCCTTCGTCTACTCCTCTGTTTCCCCTGCCTGTCTCTCCTGAGATGGGGACCGCCCAGGCCAGAATGAGGTCCGGGAGGAAGCGAATGACAGGGAACCCAGGGGCAGGGGCCGAGCCAAACTCTGTGCTTGGGACATGGCGGCTGATGGCTGCCTTTCTGAGTTTGCTTCTTGGAGGTTGCAAACGGTTTGTTAAATGAGCATCCTCTGTTCTAGATCCCTCGGGTACATTTAAAAATAAAAGATCACCACAGTCCCGTCTCTCTCCAGGAGTTTTGTGCCTGGAGCTGTGCTGGGAGAGCCGTGGCCCCACCATGGTCCATCTCTCCGCTGGGCCTTGTGCTTGACCGGGGCGCGCTGAGCTAGCTGCAGCTCCCAGAAGCGCCTCCTTCTCCAGCTAAGATCCCCCCCTCCCCCTACAACTTCCCCTCTTTGACCAGAGCCAATGTCCAATTAATTTTCCCTCCTGGCGAGGGAGGAGTATGAGGAAAGGAAGCCGATGTTTATTTAGCATTCGTTAGATGCCAGACGCTGCGATGAGCACTTTAGAATCTGCGCGCCTTCGAAGTAGATGCGAGTACTCGCCACGCTTTACAGATAAGAAAACTGACGACTAGAGATTTGAAAGCGTCCCCTGCAGCTCACAGTTGGTAAATGGCAGAACTGAAGGTTTGATCCCGGTCTGACGGACGCCCGAGCCTTTGCTTTTTCCATGTCATTCGACATCACGAAGTAACTTTTACACTAATTTGTGTGGATGAACAAACAGCCATGGGCCGCGGGCCTGCGTCCTTTTTTCTGGGTATCCGCATCCTCTTGGGGGATAACGCCATCTATTCGTTCAGTCATTCATCCAACAAGTATTAAGCACCCCCTGAGAACTAGGCTCCGTTCTAGGAGCTGGTAAAGTAGATTGCCAGAGTCTCCCCGCCAAAAGAGCTCATCACACCGTGGAGAGGCAAGCTCCAAATAGATGAGCACATAACTCAATTACTTGGTTGATTATAATTATGTTAAGTGTTTTGAAGGAAAAGTTCCGGGAAAAGCTTGTCTTGGAGATTAAAGGAAGTCCTCCCTGAGGAAGAGACAATATCCCATCTTTGCTGTAAACCAGGCCAGTGACTCGCAGGGCAGCGACTTGGGGTGAGGACAGTCCGGGCTGATGGGGAGGAGCGCCCAAGATCGTGCCATTTCAGGTGGAGCTGGACCTCTCAGGCACCCAGTGCCTCATATGCAGATCTACGGGGGGTCACAGCATGTTTTAAAACACCCACAGGAAGGGGAACCCACAGCAGAACAGCACCAGCGCTGTCTTGGCGTCAGCCAACGTGGCAATGCAGCTTCTGTTTGGGTCTGTGGCCTGAGGGATTGTCTCAGTGACCCTCACAGGCTACTCCATCAGGAATGGAAAATCACTTGTTGAAACATAAACAGAGCATATAATAATTGGCAAGACACAGACAGCTAATCAGCGTTCTCTCTCCTCTTGCCCTTCCTCTGATCCTGTTTATGAGACATATTTTCCGTGTTGCTTATCACATTTTTGCTTTGCTCTTGAAAACAGACAGAGCAGTTTCTATGAACCCTTTACTTGATCCAGGTAGAATCTCTCTCTGTCACAGGCCGCAGAGTCCTTTCGGCGACGCGGCCCAACACACAGAAGGCAGAAGCAGGAGATCAAACCCGGGCTCCTCCAGCTTCTTCCTTTTGCCCTGAAATCTTCGTTTCTGGTGAAGTAGAACAAGCCCCCCTTCCCCACATCCCTCCTCATCATCGCCACCCCATGAAAGCTACAAAAATTCCTTCCCCACTGCATTCTGAAACTTCCCCCGGAGTTATTATGGGCAAGGTGGACATCGGATCGCTATTGTTCCCGCCAAGATATGAGCTAGCCAGAGGGACACAAGAAATGCTCAGCCTGCCTTTGCTATGAATGAGGTATTTGGGGTACCCTGGGTACCTTATAGTCAGATAGTTTTCACTAAATCCCAGAAAGGAGCGGCAGTGTCTGATTTTGTCCTCACGCAGCAGGGCATCGGCCAAGCCTGGCACCTTGGCAGATGTGCTCTGTCCCCTGACAACTCAGAAGGACCAAAGCTGCTTCTTTCCATCAGGTGTCTGGACCCCTGCCTTACAGACTCTTGACTTATTAGCAGCCGACCCTCCACCTGAGTTACAGTTTGTCCTTGAGACAGGAACGGGGAGACTCAGGTTGGGAGATGGGCTCTCCGTCGCTAAAAGGTCCTGCAGAGGGTTCAGGTGACTTAGCTGCCCCCACGGGATGCTTCTTTACCTGCTCAGAAATCAAAAGGTTCATCCACTGGCTGGTTGTGCCCACAGGATGCAAAACAACTGGTCAATTGTTTTGTGGCCGATGCTTCGGAGTGGCTGTCTTGGCTCTTAAACCCAACCTTGCCCGGGGAACCTGTATCTTTTTCTTGGCTTCATTTACTCTCCAACTATAGGTACTATGTGTACCCTGAAAGCCTCACTGTCCACATCCACAAATCAGACTTCACTCTGAAGACGAATGGATTTCCCGAAGTGTCCCACTTCTGAGTTGAAAGGCATGAAGATTTCCTGGTATCTGTCCCAGCATTTACATTGTTGCTGCCTCCGATTTCCCTTGGGAACATTTCTCCATAACTCTTGGCGACTCTGCAGATTGGGGTGGGGTGGGACAGGGAGTCTCCCGAAGTCTGAAGACAAGGAAGGGTTGACGGGAGGTTATTTAAGTCAGCCACACTTCTGCAAACTCTGAAAACGGCCCAAGTTTAAGCAACCGTCTTAGCCCTTACGATCTAGAAATTTGCAAGGAAAATTGCCTTTTTTTTTTTTTTTTGAGAGGAGACTTAAATCTCCCCTTTCCTTTGCCTTCTTTGTCTGCCTGATACAATCTTTGTGGTCTGTAAGCGACCAGGATGAGCTCTAGAAGTCTGTTTACAGATTCTTTTTTTTAAAAAGTGTATGTGTGTGTGGGTGCACATGTGCGCGCGTGTGTGTGTGTGTGTGTGTGTACATATACATATATTCATGAGGCCTCCCATGCCCTGGGCACTTTCCAGCTCCCAATGAGAAGGACTCTGTGAAAACCAAATTTTTGGTTTCACACATCCAGTTTCTTTGAACAGGAAGATTTTGAATTTAGAAACTGACCCATCCTTTCCCTGAGAAAAACGAAATGTACCACACTCTACAGGTTCCATGTCAAGGAAATATGCTGAACACATTCAGGCGCCAAAAGGTTTTTCTCAAGATGTGTGGTGTATCTTGTTTTCTGTTCTGGCACTTGCTATATTATGCGTTTGCGATCACTGGAGAATTTTACTCTCTTTTTTGTTTGGGAAAGTTAAGAAGAGCTGCTGTCTGTTGAAATACATGTAGAATTGATTTATAATCAAGTCCCAATGATAGAAAGATCTGAACTATTATTATTACTATTTACTCTCTAAGAGTTGACACAGATACTAGTTTCCTTCAGCTCAATCAAAATCAAGTCTAAGGCTATCATTTTGACTATTTGTTCTAGGTCCACTCTTCAGAGCTACAGAAAAATTAGACCCCTAACTCTTTCCCATTGCTACCCCTAGGTCATCGTGTGTCTTGAAAACCTCTGTGCTCTTCTCCAGGGAAGCTGTCATCCACCGAGTCCAAACCACTTGGAAATGGTGCTTCCGGTTTCCATCCTGACAGAGGACTCTCCTGCTGGCAGGGCGTGTGCCTGGCTCCAGAATGTCTCTGCTGCGATTTCGGCCCTGCTCGAGCAGACTTCCTGCAGTTCTGTCATACCAACTCTAAGGCTTCCTTTTCTCATTACCAATGATTGAGAATTGATTATAGCACCTTAACAACGGGCCTATTTGGAGGGCTGGGCTTCTCAGCTCGATCTCTGGATTTCTGTGGAAAAGTTCAATGAGAATAAAAGTATTCAGCAGAATTGTGAATGCAGGGAGGCGGCAGTGGACGAGGACTCTCGCGGTCACTCTCGCGGGACCCGGTGCTTGTAAGGAAGAGAGGGAATTCTGGGGCGACCTTGGTCCATAGGATTTGTAGACAGTCAGGAGAATCGAATGGAGTTCTTTTTTCCTTGACTAATTTTGTTGGGGGTTGTGGCAAATGTTCTATGGACACAAAACCTTACTAATTGAGGCCTTTGACCAAGGTGATTTTTAAGAAAAGAGCAGCTCCACGTTAACATGAGACTGAGGGCTGGCCTGCTAACTACCCTCCAAAGCATCGAATCCACATCCTGATTCCTCTTCGATACCATCACCATGGTTATTTAAATCTGTAGGTTTCTCATCAAAACAGCTCCTATTTTTGACTTGTACAACACATGGGAGAAATTCGTATGTATTTTACGGTCAGATTTTATCCTACTTCTGGATCTTGTCAACTTTTGGGGTAGTGGGTAGTATTTTCTGAGTGTCCCCAATACGAAGGCTCAAATAGGACACGGTGCTATCATGGAATTCACCATTGGAGCTGAGAGTGGCTGCCCACCCCCGTGGGGACTGGAGGAAGGGACACAGTAGGTCATCTCAGCCTGCTCGTAGCTTTTCCCCAGGCTCATGACCCAGTCACACCGCCATGCTGGGGCTATTACTCCTTCCTGAGGACCCTTTCTGTTCTTCCCAATCCACCTTTCCCATGGGTCAAACTAATTCTCTTTGTGTGTGTCACTCCCCTCCACAATTGGCCATTAATTGATAGCAGCATTTCTTAAACTCTGAAAGGATTAATAGGCATTCTGTGGGGAAAAAAAAAAAAAAAGGATTTTGTAGACAAAACAAAATTAAAGCGTTTCTTTACAGCGGGACTTTTTGGAGCCTTAAGATGCTAATAAGCATGGCAAATTTTTAAGCATTTCCCCCAAATTTACTTGACTGGGATCCTGGCAGGAAACAGATGGTTCATTCAAAGGAGTAATGGCGGGAACTATTAGCAAAAGTGTGAACAGATTAAGGGAACCAACGAGGGGATGATAGAGCACCCCGTGACTGGCTACAGAGGGAATTCTGGGAGAAGGGACCGGAAAGAGCCTGGGACAGGCACTGCCTGGCAGAAGCCGAGACCTCCTCTAGGGGGACCTGCCACTGCCAAACCCTGCGCCGCAAGGAGGAGCCAGGGAAATAACGACCCGGCGCCTTTCTCCTCCAATCACCTGCCAATTCTCACATCATCTGGACCCCACTCGAGCCAGCGGGCATGGGAGTCCACACCACACAGTTCCTGCAGGTCCGCCTTCCAGGAACAGAGGGAGGCAGAGTGGAAAGGTGGAGAGCGGACGTTCGGCACGCCTCCCCGCCCCCGAACATCTGTGCACATCTGGTAGAACACTGTGTTTTCCAGAACGCCATCTGACTAGCGCTGGCCCAAACGTCAAGTCCACAGGCCTAGGCTAGCGATCCAGCCCCCACCCCCATCTGTGCGCCCCACCCCGGCCCCCGGCTCTGCAACCTCTTCACCCCCCACTCGTCCGCCCCGCCGGGGGCCCAGGAACACGTCCCCCGCCTTCGCCTCACATCCTGCTTTCTGTGGAGAAAGCCCATCAGCTGCAGCTCCTGGGCTCGGCTCCACCCCCTTACCCCCCATCTCCCTTCTCCTCTAGGGGACGTGCTTGGCCACCTCAGATGACAGTTCACTCTCAGCGCCCTCGGTGTGGAGACCAGTTTCCAAATTATCTGGAAAAATATTTTGGTGGCTTCCAGAAGCGAGAGGTAATCTGAGAGATGTTTTCTAGGTGCCCCTAAACATCAGAAGGCCTGGAACGATTCAGTGGGTGATCGGGACAGAGTATTTGAGGTCAGGGCTATCCCGGGAAGCTCAGAAGCTTGGGCCTGGGGCCTTCCGTACTTTCTATTCGAGCTACTGGTTTGCATTTAGACTCTGTGCTGAATTTTTACTTAGTCTGTACTGATAGTATTTCTTTCCTCTCTGCAGAAAGCTCTGTGGTCCTCGAGTCCGCAGACACATGCCATTTCTCCTCCTTGCGCTGAGCTGAGTATGTAGCAGGTGTCCCAGGGGAGCTGGGGGCTGGGCGCGAAGAAAGATCAGTGCAGCCATTTCTGTCAGGGAGATTCATTTTCTTGGCTGTGAGGCCGGGTCTCGGATCTCCCCAGCCCGGGGCAGGCGGGTTATGCGCGCTGGGAGGGGACCCGCTGGGCATGTGCGTGGCCTCCGTGGGGGCTCGACATCTCCCCGCCCTCTTACCCTGCTCTCCCCGACACCGCCCTGTTCCAGGTTCACCTTGCTGCAGGCGACAGAACCCC
>NW_011888940.1:1232492-1240337 GCF_000151845.1 Pteropus vampyrus
TTCACTCTCAGCGCCCTCGGTGTGGAGACCAGTTTCCAAATTATCTGGAAAAATATTTTGGTGGCTTCCAGAAGCGAGAGGTAATCTGAGAGATGTTTTCTAGGTGCCCCTAAACATCAGAAGGCCTGGAACGATTCAGTGGGTGATCGGGACAGAGTATTTGAGGTCAGGGCTATCCCGGGAAGCTCAGAAGCTTGGGCCTGGGGCCTTCCGTACTTTCTATTCGAGCTACTGGTTTGCATTTAGACTCTGTGCTGAATTTTTACTTAGTCTGTACTGATAGTATTTCTTTCCTCTCTGCAGAAAGCTCTGTGGTCCTCGAGTCCGCAGACACATGCCATTTCTCCTCCTTGCGCTGAGCTGAGTATGTAGCAGGTGTCCCAGGGGAGCTGGGGGCTGGGCGCGAAGAAAGATCAGTGCAGCCATTTCTGTCGGGAGGTTCATTTTCTTGGCTGTGAGGCCGGGTCTCAGATCTCCCCAGCCCGGGGCAGGCGGGTTATGCGCGCTGGGAGGGGACCCGCTGGGCATGTGCGTGGCCTCCGTGGGGGCTCGACATCTCCCCGCCCTCTTACCCTGCTCTCCCCGACACCGCCCTGTTCCAGGTTCACCTTGCTGCAGGCGACAGAACCCCAGACACCTCCTTCCCCGCGCGAAGCTGTTTGGGGGAGAGGGGGACATTTCACAGGAACTGGGGGTTTGAGATGTTAATCTCTCTTTCCTTAGACCTGTGTAAACACGATGGCTTCACTCTTCCGATGAGCCCCACATTATCGGAGCTTTTTCCAAATTACTGATTGGCTCTTTGTCTGGTGTGTGGACAGCCGGACACCTCCCACGAAGGAGAGCACCCCCTGCGCGCGAAGTCTGGAGGAAACTTTCACCCTCAGCTACGCCTGGCTGTTTAGGAAGCTCTTGTGTCAACCTCAATCTTGAGGAAGACACTTTGCTTTGCGATAAAGTGACCGCGTGGACAAGTTTAATGGAAAACCCGAGACCCCGTCTCCCCTGAGGACTGGTTAAAGCTCCAGATGCGGGTGGGTAGCTGTTCCTCGCTGTCCTGTTTTACTCCATCGCACAGTGGTTTTGTGCAGATGTGAGGAGAGCAGCTCCGGGGCTCTGTCATCTAGTCCAGTCATTTTCAACTCAACACTTGTTTTGAACGTTAGCCATTTACAAGGCACTGAGCTCAGAACTTCAGAAAACCCCAAAATGCTTAAAATATAGTCCCTGCTCTCAAAAATTTCCATATTTAGAGACGCCAATAAAACAAAGACACTAGTACCTGCGGCAAGGTGGGCCAGGGTAAGTGGTCCTGTGGAGGGTCAGATCTTTGCCAGGCGGTCATCCCTTCAAGAGGAGGCTCAGCAGAAGCATCAGGTGGGGCGGGGGAGGGGATGGGGTGCAGGAGTCTGAGGTGCCCACCCTTCCCCTGGGAGAGCTTCGCAGCTCCATCTGGACCTGCAGGTCTGAGTGTTCCTTAATTCTGCAATTCCCCAGTCACCCCCTCCCCCTGCTCGTTACAATCCGAGGCCAGGGGTGAAGGGGTGGGCACGAGGTCTGTCTGGAGGGCTCAGGGGGAAGTTCTGGACCTGTGATGGAGCCTCGGACCATCTTTGTCCAGACTGGATTCATCGGGAGTATTTCGCTGTATAGACTACGTGACGTAGAGTTCCTTCAGAATCCTGCTTTCCTGGGAAATGCAATTGTCAGGCAGAAACTCTTTGATAACCGGAGATGAGCAAGTTAAGAAACAAAAGCTTCATTTTCTTCCTTTCTCCTTTTTGACGGCTTCTCCTCTCTCTCTCTCCCCCAGTAAGTAGAGCGGTGCGAGCGTTCCATTTGTTTCTGCTGTAGTGATTCTGCTTCTCACATCTTCCCTCTGGCCTCTCTTTACTTTGACAAAGAATCTCAGGGCGGCCGTTACCTGAGGTGGGGCAGGCTCCAGGCAGCGCTCGTTAGGGTGCATTCCTGCTCGGAGCCCCGGGCTGGAGCGTCTGTCTCTCGGCTCCTCCCCGCCCATGTCACATTCAGCCTCCGGATCACAAAGGCGGACACTGTCGTCCCCTCACCGATCAGCGTGGCCCCACTGGCGCCTCTCACAGTTAGCACTTTGTGCGTCTCTTGGGAAAGGCGGTCACTCTTCCTCTGGACAACTGGCAGGTGGAATCAATAGCCGCACAGTCTCCTGGGGTGAGTGTCTGGGTTCATTCCAGCCACACTGGAGCCTCCGCACCAGGCCCTGCCAAGGATTTCTCCTTGGAGGGCAAGGTCAATGCCACCCCTAGGTGGGGAGGGGCGGAGGAGAGCTTCCCGTGCTAGAGCTGACAACAGGACTAGGAAGAAATGGTGATGGCCTTTAACTCTGCTCCATTGTCCCCGACTTGGTGATCAGAAAGCAAAGAAAGGGGAGAAAACATCCGCGGATATGAAACGGGGCCCTGACTGATGGCTCGTTCGATTGAAATTCACATATAACCTATTAGTTTCAGGTATACAATGTAATGATTCGATATCAGTCTATATTACGAAATGATCACCACAGTAAGTCCCGTCCGTCACCACTCATAGTTACAAATTTGTTTTTCTTGTGATGAGTGATTTATTTTATTTTGATTATTTGGCTAAGACCTACTGGCCAGAAGGAGATTAATATCTTCACTGCGAAATATCCACGAACTAGGTGTGAAGGAGGGTGAGTGTAAATGTACGGATGCTCGGTGTGTTCGGGAACCAGGATCTTGCGTTTCTGCAGTGCCGTGGCATTCTGTGCTGCTCCCCTAACTTCTCTGCCACCTGCACCTGCCCACATGCTCCTCAAAGGGCTGTATGGGGTACGGTTCTACATGATGTAAGAACGCGTATTATTGTACATTCTTTTTACCAACACCCAACCACATTTAAACTTCGCATCTTTCTGGAAGCATTCAAATTTTAAAAAGCAAAGTAAAACAAAGTTGATTTTGGAAACGTTTTGAGAATTTTGGCCTTCCTCTCATGATCACTTGATTGCCTGGCCCACTGGTGGACTGGCTGGAAGGCTGGGAAGTCGTCCTCTGGGAGGGCAGGGAGGGACCAGCCTGCTGTGGCAGCATTTGTAGCCTGACCGTTACAGGCCCGAGGTGTGCAGTGTCCTTGCCTGTTAGGCTGTCATAACATAATACCAAATGCCACCCACTAGGTGGCTTAAACCACAGAAATTTATTTCCTCACATTTCTGGAGGCTGGAAGTTCAAGATTGAGGTGTCGACATAGTTGAGTTCTGGTGAGACCCTCTTCCTGGCCTGCAGACAAATGCATTCTCAAGGAGAGAGAGACAGAGACAGAGACAGAGAGAGAGAGAGAGAGAGAAAGAGAGAGAGAGAGAGAGCGAGTGAGCGCACGCGCACAAGCTCTGGTGTTTCTTCTTATGAGGACACTAATCCCATCATGAGGGCCTCACTCTCACAACCTCACCTAAACTTAATCACCTCTCAAGGCCCAGCCTCTCAATACCATTGCATTGGGGTTTCAACATATGAATTTGGGGGAGACATAATTCAGTCCATAGCATGCAGCTTTTGTGCGTTTTAATGTTGCTCCCACATTCGTGGCAAAAATAAGAGCCAATCTGTCAGAGTCCCTGTGCTGTGCAGATCCCGAAAGAGGCAGGTGTGTGCCGTGGGGCATCGACTTCCACACCCCCCCTCACCACACACACAGTCTCATTGGGCCCTCACAGAGCAGGTCCCTTGTCCTCATCTTCAAATGAGGAAACTGAGGTTCGCTGGCATTAAGGGATCTAAAGTCCCATCTGCACTTAGAGCAGGAGTCATCCCCTGTTTGCTCATCTAGGCTTTTTTTTTTTTTTAAACTGGGCATTGTGCTTCTGGAACTTTCTTTCTAGATAGGACGCCAAGATAAGAACAGAAAAAAAGTAGGAAACAATGGGGAAGCCAGTAAGGACAGCTGCACAGAGAACTCTGTCGTGCGCTGGATTGTGGGAGGAGAGAGCTAGCGGCATCACCGGCACAGGTCCTTTGCTAGAAAAAACCCCACACCTCCTCCCTTCCACTGCTGGCCTTGAGTTGCTCCCCCCGAGGGTCTGGGAACATCCCGCGGTCAGTGATAGGAGGGCCCAGGAAAGCAGGCGTCTGTCCTGGCGTTGTCCCTTGGCTCACCACCGGTCCCCGGGCCGGCCGGCGCCTCCTCCGGCTTCCACGCTGCCTTCCCAGCCCTTCTCCCCGTCAGGCCAGAGGACACAGCAACCTACTGAAGCTGTTACTTGTGGCGCTTGGCTACTGGTTCCAGTGGAGTCTCCCCTTAAAGAATCTTGGCAATGGTTATAGCCTCTAGTTTCTGTTTTTAGAAACAGCAAAACAACATGAAAGGACAGTGTCTCTCTGATAAGGAGCCACCTGATAAACATCGGCTTCCTACTGTTGCAGCTGCGGTCAGGGGGCCCTTCTCACCGCCCGCGTCAGCACGGGCGCTTGGGGTCACACCCGCCTCTGCAACAGCAGCTTCTCCACACCGTGTCCCCTTCGCCAGCCCTGCCTAGGCCCCCTGCTACCTCGTGGTCCAAATCAGAATATATCAATAAGTGTGCTATGAATGTGTATGTATATATAATGCATATATATCTACATAAGCTGATATATACATTGTATATGTATTATGCATATAGACACGTGTATGTGTGCATATGTGTGCATGTGTATATACACACACATATATATGTGTATGTGCGCAGGTATATAAATACGTACCTATATCTGTGCATATATGCGCACACGTACCTACCCTTTCTAGTGTTCGCAATGCACTCAATCTTTCCCTGTTTTACTCTCACGCCAACCGTGAAGCAGGAACAGGTCATTCTACAGACGAAGAACTGAGGGCAGGAGACGTCTGTCAGCGGCCCAGCGAAGGAGTCCAGCGCATCCTTGCCCCAAGGACAGGGCTCCAGTCTGTGCGGGCCCTTAGCCTTTATCAGCTCCGTCGGCCATGGGACGGGCAGACCTGGCCTGGGTCCCCTTTAAGGTGAACCGATGTGGCCGAGCTCTTGCTCCAAACCTAAACTTTTTTCCTTCCTATTCTCTAATGTTATCAAAACAAACAGAAATCATGGTTTACGGTGCATGAGGCTGAACTTGACTTAATGTAGAGACCACACGGATGCCTCAGGAATCCATCGTGTTTAACCGAGTGCAGGCTGTGGACCACGTTTGGAGAAGGGCCTGAGCCTGCGAGGGCCAGGGTTCACCCACAGTTCACAGGGCAGAAGTGAGTGAGTCACTGGTCGGTGGCACAGCCAGGGCTGGATCACCCTGCGGCTCCCTTCCTTAAATGGACAGAGATTCCAACTGCTGCGTGAATAACAAAGACCGTAATGTCCCACTCGCCAATGGGGAGCAGGCCGCCAGCAAAGGACCCGCAGCAGCTGTTTTTTTCCAGAGTGCTGAAGGCTGCAATCCTAGCCCCCCTCAGCTGTCACACTCAAACCTTGTGGGGTTCGGCAGAGAGCACAGATGGCCCAGGGCCATGGGTCCCACCCCCGGAAAACTGCAAGGGGGATTTGTGTTCTGCGGACAGGGCTCCCCCACCGTGCCAGCGGTAAGCCCCTTGCCCAGGGAAACATCGCTCTTTTAGTTGAAGACAAATAGCATCAGTTGGCAATGCTTTGGGCATTGGAACTTCGCTACGAAAGCACAGGATAAATCTTATCTTTTCCCTTTAACGCCTTATCGACCCCTCACTTTCTCTTTCCTGCCTTTTCGTTCTTATTCTGCATTTGTCTTTTGGAGCACTGGCTCAGTGTGGGATAATTATTAAGTGTTAAATGTATTAAGTAGTCATCACGCAATGTGCCGCTTTGTTAATTAAGCTACAGCAGAGGAATACAGAAGATCCCCCCATCCTGACTTCTCGTTCTTTCCTTCGAAAAGTGTAAGTCTGTGAAACACTAAGCTTTCACATTCATTATCATCACCTATAAAAGCTCATCGTTCTTATGAAAAGGAGCAAAGATCAATGGGAGAGCAGAAAGAACGCCATGAAGGGGTTTGGGATCAGAATAGCGTAGAGGCTGAGAACGCGAGTTGGCAGAGCCTCCCGTGCCAACTCTGTCGCTTTCTTGTGGGGCCCTGGGCAGGTCCTCAAGCAATCTGAACCCCGATTTTCTCTTCCGTGAAATGGGAACCATAATACTGACCCTCCCGGGGCCACCGTGAGGATTACAGGAGGAAACACGGACTGCTTCGCGGCAGCCAGCGCTGTGCGCGCGCGCGAGCCTCGCCCCGTTGCTGTCTTTCCCCTCTAAAGTAATGACATTTTCTGACTCTGTGCAAACATCATTCGGACAGGCTTTGGCAGATCATTTAAGGCAAGCTGGATGCCCAGAGGAATTTGCTGCAATCCTAAGGCCTCTCTCCACGTTAATGGGACCGATTGTGTGGAAGCTGATGGAGTCGCTGGTTGCTGGCCAGAATGCGGAGGCATGAAGACCCCTTTCATGCTGTGAATGACTGGGTTTGGTGAGCTTCTTTGATGAGCTTCTTTGTCCATATTCAATGGGGTCAGTGTCCCTTCCCTAGAATGGGAATGGGGTCAGTGTCCCTTCCCTAGAAATACCGCACCCACGTCTTCGCCTCTTAAAGAGGCCGCTTTGTTGTTGTTGCTTTATCTAAACTTTCTTTAAATTGACCTCCTTTCTCCACAGTGTATGCTAAAATTCTGGGCCCCGACCAAATGTTTCTGAAAGAAGCCCTAATGCCTTTGGTTAAATGCCAAATAAACAACTCTCCCGCTGGGAGGGGACCCTCTTCTGACATCTCCAAAGCCCTGCAGAGCATGGGGCACACTGATCACTGTGCTCTCTGCAGAAGGAAAAAGTCGCAAGGCCTCTCCCCAGAGGAGAGAGCAAGCGCAGTGCCTGCCCTGCCACGTTCCAGCTGCGTCTCCTGCTCTTTGTCTGTCTGCCCTGCAAGGCACTCCTGTCCTCTGGCTCAGCCACTGGTCCAGGATCAACAAACATGTTGACTTACAGTAAGTCCTCCTGGCTCCCCAGTTCCCTGCTCCCGCCCAGTGCTGAGAGCTATTACATGGAATTTAAAGGTGGCTGAGAACCCAGCAGAGCTATTGTGGTTTGAACCTAGCAAGCATGACCTGACGCTCCACCAGGCTTGTTGGGTTTCAGGGGCTAAAACTGTCCAATGTGCTCATAGTTATTTCTTGACACATATTTCACCCTCTAGAATGGCCTCGCAAATAAGGATTGTGGGCATTATGACCCCATTTTGAAGATGAACTAGAGAATGAAAGAGGAATCTGGAAGAATACAAACCGAAACAGCAACAAAAGTTAACTCTCCATTGAAGAGTTATAGTTCATTTAATTTCATTTTCTTCCGCTTAGCCGTATTTTCTAAATTTTCCCTCATGGTCATGTTTCATTCTTGTAATAAAAAAAAGATAGAAATTTATGTTTTTAAGTAAACATTACTAAAACAGTAGCCCATAAAATACATCATTCTTTCCTCTGGGATGAGCCAAAAGCTGACAGTTTTCCTTTTTTTTCAGGTATAAATCATTATTTGCTCTGCGTGAGATGGTGAGTGCTATTTACAAGACTATTTTAAACTAACAAGCTTATTTTGGAAGGTTATGATAGACTTAGTGGGAATTACAGGATTTGAATTGGGCAATGTCTTGGATGCGGTGCCTGTTTTGATGGACAAGAGAAGAAATGAATAGGTGTCTCGTTGGCTGAAAGGAAGCGGAATCAAGACTCTAGGTTTGCAGTGGATTGAAGTAATTACCGTCTTGATGTGTCAATTAAAATCCCAGCACCCCCTGGGAGAGGCTAAGC
>NW_011888940.1:1240707-1250109 GCF_000151845.1 Pteropus vampyrus
CAGCGCCGAGGGCCTGGGCGCACAGGCTCAGGTGCTGCCCGGTGGCCGGCACTGAGGCTGGACCCGGGGCGCCGCCTCTCCACAGCGGACAGAAGGCTTGACCGGCCCTGGCTCTGGAAAGTCTTAGGAAGTGTTGGAAGAATTTGGCAAAGATCGGCCAGCTCCAGAGAATCAGTGCTTCCTCACCCGCTTGAATTTGGTGGAGACTCCATAAATCCCGAGGCTGCTGCCGGGATTATAAATAGATTTCTAGAATATCCCAAGGCTAACCTAAGGGAGAACTGCTGGAAAACTGCTCTCAGGGTGGCTAGGAAGGGAGCTTTTGATGTTTACACAGGAAGTGATCTGTTTCCTCTGTGTGCAAAGCACACGCGAATCACGTGTCTGCTCCGTGTTATAAATGGTTCTGTGCGCAGAGCCAACGGGAGGCTTGGGATGTACCACGTGCAGAAGAGTCGTAACCCTGGTACCTGTAGCGAGGGGAGAACTGTTAGTTGTCAGGCGCTCTTCACCCTGGAAATGGGATCAAAGGGAAAGTGGGTTCCAGTATCGGACCGGACGTGGCGCATTGGTGGGGCTTTAGTTGGATGTGGAAACGTTTGGGAAGCAGATGGAGGCACAAAAAACCGAGCCGATCTACTGTGAGTTATTCCATGAAACCAAAAGCAGTAAAACGGGGAATTTTAAAAATCGTATTACTGATCGAGTAATGTCATCTTTGAGTTTAGAAAGGTCTTTACAAATCATCTAGTCTCGTTGTCTATTGTTTGCTTTAATCCTCTCTAGCACTTTCCCGCTGGCCTTCCTGCGCTCCGGTCTCAACTGGCGAGCTTTCTCAGTGTTACAAAATTTTCCCTTTTTGATTCATCTTCAAAGGTCATGGTATCTTTTACTCCTCGAATTAACTTTCTCTGGCCTTTTTATCCTAAATGATTTTTTTTTTAATCAGTCAGATGTTTAGAGAAAACTTTTATTGAACATTTAATTACCTGGCTTGGGTGTCCATCGTTTTACCACTGGAGAATCTGGAAATAGGGTTCGTCTAGATTCCGTAAGAGAAACTTTGGGTTAATTGGAAGACAAAAGGAAAGAACTGGCTTAGCGCACAGCAGCTGCCTCCTCTGATCTCCAAGTTTTCTACCACCCTTGGACTTTCTCGTTCTTAGGGAAGCCAGCAGCACCTGGGCGTGGATCTTGGGCACACCACCTACCAGCAGAGAGATATTGGGCAGGTTACTTAACCCCTCAGATCTCCGCTCCTCCCACTGAATGGAGACTCGAATGGTATTATCTCATAGGGTCATTGGGAAGGTTGAATGTGAAATGCTTAAATAGTCTCTGCCTCGTACTAAGTTTTAATCAATATTAGCTCTTATCATTACTGTCTCAGGCACACCCATCCACACAAAGAGCAGTCTCCACTAGGGGAGACACGAAGTGAATGAGGAAAGATGGCAGAAGCAGTCCTTGTCTCATCTAATGACAAAGAAAGGAAATGACTAGAATCAGTGAGGTCTGAATGCAGTGGGGAGGAAGCTTCAGCACTGAGCCAAGAGTCAGTCCGCTCACAGTTTTCCATGGGAGAGAATTACGGGAAGACGTGGCTTCCGGCATTTAGAAGTGAGAATGTTTTCTTCCTCATTGTGAAGCTTATTTTAAATAATTTGGCTAATTAGGTGATGATTAAATTACCCTGCTCCCATATGTTTGTGCTTTCTTCTATGCAGAATATATCTGCCTTAAAAGTTGAAGGTAATTATGTGTTTGTGAAGGCATTCTTTCCTACTTCGCACATAGTAAGTGCTCAAGTGTATTGAATGGTAAATTACTTTGTAAAGCTGACAACGGTTAACATATTTGAGCACTTACTATGTGCTGCATGTAATTATCACTTAATTCTATAAAGTTGGTACTATTATTATTCCCAATTAACTCTTGAAGAAACTGCAGTCTAGAGATTGATGAATCCTTGGTATCGTCAAGATCACTGTCATTTCTTTGTTTGCATATTTGAATTTTTGTTGTTGGGTATTTTTAGACTAGAACGCACCTGCAGGAGAAATGATAGAAATGACTTTCAATGGATCTCAGAATAGACCAGGCTGCTAAAGAATCAGGAGGGATGCATATGGCTGAGCTGAAGATAGGAACCATGGAAATTCTGTGGTGACTCTCGGAAGAGGAGAGAGAATGAGGAAGAGTGAGCCGAAGTCACCTGTGAGGCAGACTCACAGAGAGCCCTTGGGCAGAACAATTACAGAGAAGCCTGAAGGATGCTGGCTTTCCCTTCACCTAAGACAACATTGGCTCATTATGCACTGTCTCACTTAAGTTATCTCTAACTATTATAACACTTCCGCAAGGTAGGCATTACTATTTCCGTTTTGCAGATGGAGAAACAGAAGCCCACCAAGGCTAAATAATAAACCTGAGGTTATACTATTAGATCTAGGGCTCGAACGGAGGTCTGTCTGGTTTTAGTCTGTCGCTCCCTCCTTTTCTCATTTCTTTAAAATTCTCAGTCCCTTTTCAAGATGCAGCCCTAATACCATTTCGTCTGCGAAGCCTCAATAGAAGTCCTCGGATAATTGCGCAGTCCTCTATAATCTCGTCATACTCCATACACACTTACAAAAACAGTATTTATTAAAGGTATTCTAAGTGTATGTCCGCATGGCTGTGCTGCTCCCCCAGGATGGGTTTCATAAAGAGAGGAAGGGGTTATATCTTTATACATCTTTGTAATAATATCTTTCCTCTCCTCCATTTTCTAACTAATCTCTCCACATTGCTTGTCATGTAATATACCCTTAATAAATTATTATTGAATTAATGAATAAATTAATTAATGTTAAGGAGCTCATTTGTGAAGCTGTGAACTTCCTCCTCTTTGCCAGATTATTGATTCTGCCTCTAAGTATGTTCCTTGTCTGCATCCCACACTAACGTGATGAGCTCTAACCAGATGGCTAGCCATGGAGGCGTCCATCCTTGGAACCCAAAGCCTGCTTCCCCAGCCAGTGTGCTGGAAATGCTCAGAGCCCAAACCAGGCCCTGGGCTACCTGCTCTGTGGCCCCCACAGCAGCAGCAGCAGCAGCAGCAGCAGCAGCTCCAAATCTAAGGACCGTGTGAATCTCTGGATTAACCCTTCAGGGTCTGACCTTGGCAGTGGAAGGCCTTAGCTTTCCCAATCCAAACCCATTTTAAAGCATTTGCTGAGTCACCTCATATCAACATTATTCGGTGCAGACATGCTTTAAGTGCAGTGGTTGCTCTCACAGATCAACTTTTTCCAAATGTGTGCTATAGCCAAACATCCAAGCCCCAACACTAATCTGAAGTTTATGTTTTAATATAAGCAGAATCACTAAACCTCTCAGAGGTTCACCTACATTTCCTTTCAATCATTGTCTGCTCTCTCTGTCAGTCTTTGACTTACCTTCTTTTAGATTCCATTCACCTTTCCTCCTTCAAAACACGATGGGGCTTGATTCCAGAACTGTTGTCTAAAAATGAGATGATTGGATAATGAACTGAGCAAGCCTCTGTCATTGAAAGAGTTACTACCCCTTCCCCTGTGACTGACCAAAGCTGAGCTGCCACCCAGGTGTAGACAGCGACATGTCTACACAATCACAACAGTGCAGCTCGGGCACCCTGAGTCCTGAAGAGGCGTTGTCACCAATGTTTTGGCCATAATATGCAATGGCAATAAATCATTTAATTTTCATTCTCAGAGTTGTTCTACAAGGAACATAGTCTCCTCACTAGAGTGACCATCTGTTTTGGTTCACGCCATTGTTCCAGCGTCGTCCTGTCCAGATTTGCATTTTTCTCAGACAGAAGTGTCCAGGTTTGGAAGACGTAAGTTACCTTCCTCCTTGCTGTCTCTTCCTCTAGCCCCAGCCCACTCATAGGACACGTGGGCCCTTGTCTAGCTATGCACTGACTACAGCCAGGGAGTGCATTGTACTGTGCCTCTGGGCATGGGAAGAAACCCAGCCAACAAAGGGCAGGCAATTCGGCAGATGTGGGCAAACAAATGGGAATCGATCTCGTCAAGTCAAGCCAACCCAGGCCCAGGCCCAGGCAGGGTAGGCTGCTGTTGGGGGATTATGGGAGAAGATTCACCCAAAGGTGGGGACGGCTCACCACAGAGGCACTGCGTGAGTCTAGGAGCTTACGGGAGATAGTGTTTTTTTTTTTTTCTGGCTGAAGACATTATGTAAATGCCTATGGAAGAACCATTAACTGATTAACAGATGAGTATGAATTAGCTTGTATGATTAAGTGATTAATACCTATTGTGAACTAGCAGAGCCTGAAGACAATAGAGTCTGATGAAATGAGACTAAATATTTTGCCTATGCCATTACGAGGTTTTTAGGTCGATGTGTGGCATCTCATTTGGATGTGATTTCTTCTATTATTTTGTCGCAGGGAAAGAAGAAATGATTCAGGGTGTGAGAAACCAATCTTTAGCGAACCTCAATATGTTTTACCCACCATCACAGTAGCCCCGTGAGGAAGCAGCTGCCGTCGCCACTTTCCAGATGAAGAGATCGGGCTTGGAGAAAACTGTCCAAGATGACAAGAAAATTGTCCGAGGTGGCTGAACCAGGACTGACAGCCGAGGTAGACCCACATCCCATCACCTCTTCATGGGGCCAGCTTTCCACGGATGATGAGAAATTTAAAGGAAAATTGTGGCTCATTCTTGAAAGAGTTGTAAGAATTGATGATTGTGAACATGATAGAAGGAAAATGTGAAGTTGGTGATAGTGATGACCATTTTAAACGTTACATGACAGGTACCCTGCTAAGCCTTTTACGTTATTATTATTTTTTAATCCTTGTAAAATGCCTATGAATTAGATGCTCTGAATCTCTCTTTTTACACATGAGAAAATCAAGACAGTAACTGAGTGGTTGTGCCAGAATTCGAACTCGGCTCTCTCTGATGACGAAGCCTGTGTTCCTGGCCCTTGCACTCACTGACCCCGGTCTGCAGGATTCGGACCCAGAGACAGACAAAAACTCCCAACTGAAAGAGAAGTGACAAACTCTGGAGACAGAGCTGGAGCTAGAACTTATTGTCCTCCAAAAGGATTTTAACCCCAAAAGAAAAATCCTGAGTAATATAATACTAAAAAATAGTCTAGCAGTAATATAATAAAGTAATTAAATATTAGCTAGAAAAGTATAGAGTTAGATCTAGAAATACATTTTTTTCTTAATTTTTTTCTCTATTTTTGTAAATAAAGATTGACAGTCACACTTAGCTAATTTAATTAATTACTATTGCGATAGGAAAATAATAATGAAATCTATTAAGGTCTATTACAGGGAGAGATTGACAATCAATGATTTGAGACCTCTGGGTGCTTAGGAATAGGAGGAATCTACCAAAAGAAATTCATGATTAGGCTAGAGTGCCAAAATAAAATTTTTTATTTCCAAAATTTCCTAGAGATAGAGCTTAAACCAAATCTGGATTATTTTATTTGGGAAAAGCCAATCAAATGCACGAATAGAAAATGGAATAGTATTAACTCTGCTTAAGTGAGGACAAAAATTGATCTTGCTCAAAGGAACAGAATAGAAAGCCCAGAAATAAACCCAGACTTTACGGGCAATTAATTTATGGCAAAGGAAGCAAGAATATACAATGGGGCAAAAGACAGCCTCTTCAATAAATGGTATTGGGAAAACTGGACAATTACATGCAAAAGAACGAAACTGGACCATTTTCTTATACCATATACCAAAATAAACTCAAATGGATTAAAGACTTAAATGTAAAACCCGAAGCTGTAAAACTCCCAGATGAAAACATATGCAGTAAACTCTTTGACGTGGGTCTTAATATGTTTTTTCGATAGATCTCCTTAGGCAAGGGCAACAAAAGCAAAAATGTACCAATGAGACTACATCAAACTAAAAGGCTTTCGCACAGAGAAAGAAACCATCAACAAAACAAAAAGGTAACCTACTATGGAAGAAGATATTTGCAAATGATATAGCCGATAAGACATTGGTATCCAAAACACACGAAGAACTTATAAAACTCAATATCAAAAAAACAAACAAGCTGATCATAAAATGAGCAGAAGACCTGAATAGATATTTTCCCAAAGAAGACAAACAGATGGCCAACAGGCACACAAAAAGATGCTCAACATCACTAATCATCAGGAAAACGCAAATCAAAACCACAATGGAATATCACCTCACACCTGTCAAAATGACTATTATAAAAAGACAAAAAATAACAAGTGTTGGCAAGGATGTGGAGAAAAGGAAACTCTTGTATACTCTTGGTAGGATTGTAATTTGGTGCAGCCACCATGAAAAACAGTATGGAAGTTCCTCAAATAATTAAAAATAGAATTACCACACGATGCAGCAATTCTACTTCTAGGTATTTATCCAAAGAACATGAAAACACTAATTTGAAAAGATATAGTCACCCTTATGTTTATTGCGGCATTATCTACAATATACAAGATATAGAAGTAACCTAAGTGTTCATCAATAGATAAACGGATAAGAAGAGGTGGTACTTATAGACAATGAAATATTACTCAGCCATAAAATAATAAAATCTTGCCATAGTACCTAGAGGGCATTATGCTAATGAAATAAGTCAGACAGAGAAAGACAAATACTGCATAATTTCACTTATTTGTGAAATCTGAAAAGCAAAACAAATGAACAAACTAAACAAAATAAAAACAGATTTATAGATACAAAAAAGTTAACTGGGGTTGCCAGTAGGGGAAGGGCAAACTCGGTGATGGGGAGTGAGAGGTACAAACTTCCGGCTATAAAATGAATAAGTCACGGGGAGTTAATGTGCAGCGTAGAGGATACAGCCAGTACCATCGTAATAACCTCGTATGGTGACAGATGGGTACTAGATTTATCTAGGGGTGATCGTTTCGTAATGTCTAAAAGTATCGAATCACCACGTCGTACACCTGACACGAATATACTATTGTATGTCGACAACAATTCAATAAAAAAAGAGATAGCTCCCAAAAAAGGAGATTGTAAGAAAAAAAAGATTGATCTGGAGGGCTTTGTCGTCAGCACATCAGCGTCGACAAAATCATGAAGCGGAGAATCGGTCCTTTCGTGCTCCCCGTTCCGCTTCTCCGCATCCCCTTTCTGAGGTTCCCGCTCACTCTGCTGCTTCTGGAGATGCCAAAACTTACATGTGGGAAGATGTGGCCCTTGCATCAGGCTTCTTCCTCCTTCATCAGACAGCGAACCTTTGTTGGGGGGACAGTTTCCAAGTGAATTCATCAGATAAACACATCCATGCAAGAACTTAGCAAGTTTCTTAAACATTAAAATAAGAGGCGCTTCGACCATCGGCCGTGCTACTAATGCTGAGCATTTTACAGACAAGGGCAAGGTGGAAAGGGGCAGTTTAGGGGTGCTGCTCTGTGTAGACCCCCGAGGTCCCCGGGGAGGGACTTCGCAGCCGGACCCGCACCAGGGAGCAGAGGAGAGAGCACGGCACAGTGCAGCTCAGCTGCTGGAGTTGGTCCCCACCAGGCTCCCCATATGGGTACCAGCCTCTCACCTGCCACGAGTCCCATTGCTGATCTTAGCCTTCTTTCCCTGAGAATTTGTGTCAGAATCCTGTTTGGATCAGGACCCAAAGGAGAAATCCCTTTCGTTTGCCCCGAAGCCCTGAGCTTCTTGAAGGCAGAACACCTGGTCCCCCATGCAGAGCCAGCACCCTGCTCCTACAGATGTTGATTAATGCCACCAACACTAGTGAAAAGTCATCTGTCCCCAACTAGCGGCTCAACCCTATTATCTGAGTAACCCTATGATCCAGCCATAAAATAACAAAATCTTGCCATAATACCTAGAGGGCACCCCAGCTGACCCTGAGGTGTCTCACTGTCATGCTGTGATTTTCCCTCCCATCCTTAATGTCCTGTCTCTGATTTTTACGTGTGTTCCTATATATTTTCACAATTTATCACATATTTATGAAACCCATGTGTGAAATAAGTCAGTGTGTAAATAAACCAATAAAGTGCTCAGATTTGTACAATCATCAAGCTATTAGCAGGCTGTATTTAAAGCCCTCCTCTAAGAAGCATGACAATATTATGACAGATCGCTTGCTACCTAGGTCCTCAGAATGATCTTTTGCTGACTTCCTCTTTGTAACATTGTGTTTACATAATGTCACTTTGCAACATTAGAATAAGAGACCATCTAGATGCGTGTGTGGTACCTACACTTTACCCTGAAATTCCCATCTATCTGGTGCTTATTTTCTACACCTAATGCCTTAGGAAATCTCTACTGAGATCCCCTGACTCATGTCAGTGCTCCGAATACCACAAATGCATTCGTACTTTGGATTTTTAAATATTTGCAAATAAGGTTGAAAGATTGCTTATCCCAAGGGACAGGGCATCACTTCTGCGGAAAACTAGGGCACAACAGCACTAGGGGACCTGGTCCCCAGGTCCCTGGAGCAGGAGAGCAGGTAAATCAGAGCCCGGTCTGTGCCCAGTGTTGGCCACGCTGCCCCTGTCACTGGGGCTGGGAAGCAGCTGAAGCCAGGTGGGCGAGGAGCAGAGCGGCTGAGCTCTCTCTGAGGTGGCCAGATGGCAGGGAGCTGCCTGCTGGGCACGAGAATGGCCAGCCCAGGCATGGGCACTTTTTGCTGGAATTTGCTCTCCGTTATCAGGGCGCCAGGTGACATGGGTCATCTTCCGCTCCAAGCCAAGTTACAGGACAACGGGAGAAATCTACCACCTGGCAGAGACACCTCGGTGAACAGCCCTCACATGGGCCGAGCTGCAAGTCGATGCTCAGAAAACAAAACTCTTTCTCGTCTGGTCCTAAAGAGCTCCTCCTGTCCAGCCCTGTGCAGGAGCCCAGCCACCTGCTGGCCTTTGAGGGCTGAACCTGAAGTTCATTTACTAGCCAAATCTTCCAGCTGACCCTGAGGTGTCTCACTGTCATGCTGTGACCCTCATTCCATGCCCCCCACGCCCAGCTCGGGCCCTCACCCCCACCATCTGTTTTCTTGTGTGCTGCTTATTAAAGGAATGTGGGTCGTAATGGATTTAGCGGGGGTTGAACTAAACGACTTTACAAAGAAAGACAGTTTTATATAAAAATGATGGCCCAGAAAAGAGCAGGGCGGGTGTGGAGGGAGGAGGGAGCAGAACCTTCCGACAGCGGCTACAAGCTCTTCTGGCGGGAATCAGCTCAGTGGCTGGAACAAGAAAAGGAAGAAGTCCAGGAGGATCTGCCTTCCAGCCCTTTCCAGCCGCACCAAGAGCCTTGAACTTCTCAGTGACTGGCGGGTGCTGCAGACAGCATCAGGATCAGAACTGACGAGGACCTTACAGTTACTTGGG
>NW_011888940.1:1251069-1258756 GCF_000151845.1 Pteropus vampyrus
GGCCTGAGGTTGGACGCCCTGGTCTGGGCGTTCTCCGAGAGATAAGCCCAGAATCCTCACACAGCGTTTCAAACACGTGGAGGCTCCAGGAAGGTTGCCCAGGAGAAAGGAAACCCAAGCTGGGCAGAGCCACAGTTCAGACCCGGAGCCAGGTGACCCCTGGGAGGCTGTGGCTTCACAGGCAGCACGGGTGCTCTGAGCATAACCCGACACGAGATGGGGAGTGGGGCCGGGGAGGCTGCCCCTGGTGTCTCAGCCGGGGTCTCCGCCCATCTTTCTTCCTCCGCTCGGCTTCCTCAAAGCCGCCCCAGCTTTCTGGGTTCCTTATCTCTTTCTCCCCTCTTCCCCATGAAAACCTCTTCTCCTATAAGCAATTTTACACATTCCTTTGTACTGGGGTGCGCATGATGGAGAGTCTTACACACTGCAGAAGGGTTGATATTTTAAGAATGGTGAAACCTTGACCCGAAGGTAGGAAATCCTGGGAGGGTCAAATGAAAAGACTCAAACACGGGTCACTGGTACGTACAGCTTAGCACACGTGAGGGGATCCTCGCGACGTGTGTACTGGCCTGATTCGGGGTGGGGTTCTCTCAATGTTATGTGGAAAGAACGGCCCAGACATTTTTTATTTTTTTAGGCAAGGCAACCCTTGGTCGATCTCACAGATTGCAAGGATTTTGTCAGCTTACAATCCCTTATTATTATTTTTAGTTTTTAAATTTTCCTTTTACTTTATTATTTTTTTTTATGCCTACAGCACCTGGGCTTCCTAGGTGGTCTCCCATCCAAGTGCTAACCAGGCCCAACCCTGCTTAGCTTCCGACAGGCTCGGGCTTGTTCTGGGTGGCATGGCCGTAGACCAGACATGTTTGAGGGGTGGTCATGTTGGTGGTGGTGGAAGAAACACTCGTCTGGCAGTCAGACTACCTCCCTCCTAGGGTCTTGCTTTCCATCTATAAAGTATGCAACCTGGCCCAGGTATGTGACATTTCAGAACTTCCCTGTTCTCGAAGCGAACAATCTTCCTTATCACATAGGATCCACCATCCTCAACCAGGAGAAGCAGCTAAGAACCCTGGGTACCCAATCAGATGCCATCCGGACACAGATCCCGTCAGAATGGACCCTCAAAGAGTCCTAGCCTTTCGAAGTAATGTCGACATGACACTCACACCTGGTGGTCTCTTTCGAAAGGAACAGGGAAGAGTGAGTAAGAGTAAAAGTGGGTGATGGGGAAATCACCTGGGTGGCTCCTAGCACCGACCGCAGGCCAGGACCAGCCTGGAAGGCTGGCATCTGTGATGTTAAGCTTAAAACCTGATCCCTTCCCCGGGAACAGAATGGGGTACAGATCCTGGGAAACCAGGCTGAACAGAAATTAGCCGTCACCAGCTGCTGCCGTAATTACATTGAAATTCAGTTAAACTGATTTCTTGCACTTGATAAAAGCAGTTGTCTTTCCAAATTATCCTCAGACACAATAAAAATACACTATTCCAAACACAATAAAGACACACCACGGCCAGGTTAAAAAGGCCTTTCTCTCTAGGTCTCTCTGTCACCCCGTTTTGCTTGTCCCTTCGCTGGGACGCAGTATTTTGTCAAGGGCTCAGAAAGCTGAATTGCCCTATTAGCATAAGATTCTGTGACTCATTGACTCACAGATTGTAAATCAGACTAACATTGGATTTTAATTAATTATATTAATTTTAAGGGGAAACAACACAACTGAAAAGTCTGCAGTGCTTCATTTACTGAGAAACTCTGAAATGTCTTTTATTTTTAGCAAGAGCCATAAAAACATCTCATACTGAACTAATGTAAAAACCAAGGAAGGGTTGTATTACTCAGCGTGATCACGCCCTTTAAAAGGCTTTGACATTTTCTTTATTTTTGAAAGTTTTTTTAGAAAGGAAAAAAATATATGTATTATATTACATACACATCCACACAGGCACATACTCCATCAGACCCTCTCTGTAACAGCATTCACTGCTGTCCATAATTCAGTATAAGGTGTTTCTACCTTAGATCATCTCAAAGGGAGACTAATTTAAATAATCATAAAGAACTTGCAATTAGTTAGCTTTATTTAAGAGACCGTTCTGCGGTAAGAAACTCTCAAATATTTGTCGTGTACACATAGGCAATTCATTTAGTATTTATTATTCATTTGCATTTATTCATTCACTTACCTACTCTGTGTCTGGCACCTGAGCAGGTGCTGAGAGCATAAAGGTGAACTTTAAAAAACCGCAATCTAGCGGGGGAAGTAAACAGGGTTCAGCATGGTTAAGCGGCATCATAGAATTAAGGACACAGGGCTGTGAGGACACAGGGAGCCATGAGGAGCATCTGGGAACACCTGGGAGCAATAGGAAAGACTCACAGTTGGAGGCATGAAGGAGAATCAATAGCAGAGATCTACAGTCTGTAGCTGGGGAGTAACTGGTACCCAGCTGTGTGTGCCAGATGCTTCCAGGGGCTGGGGAGTCCAGCAGTGAACGAGCTGGATACAAGCACCAATCTTTTGGAGTTTACAATCTAGTTGGGAGACATTAATCAAAAATAACAGGAATTATTATAAGAAATGTTAAAGGGACTTCTTTAAGAAAAAAGATTAAAAATATGAATTACAAATGGCAATAACTATATATTTATTAACAATTACTTTAAATATAAATGGATTAAATGCTCCAATCAAAAGACTAGGGTGGCTGAATGGATAAGAAAACAAGACCTTTACCTATGCTGCCTACATGAGACTCACTTCAGATCGAAAGACATGTATAGACTGAAAGTAAAAGGATGGAAAAAAATATCTCACGAAATTAAAAAAAAAAAAAAGCCGATAGCAGCACTTATACCAGACAAAATAGACTTTAAAACGAAAGTCTATTTTGTGTATATATATACACACACGCACATATATATATATATAATGGAACATTACCCAGCTATAAAAAAGAATGAAATCTTGCCATCTGCAACAATGTGGATGGACCTAGAGGGTATTATGCTAAGTGAAATACAGAGACAGACAAATATCATATGATTTCACTTATATGTGGAATCTAAAAAACAGAATAAATGAACAAATAAAACAGAAACGGACTCATAGATACAGAGAACATTTTAATGGTTGCCAGATAAGAACAGGGGGTTGAGGGGATGGGAGAAGGGCAGGGAAGGGGTTAACAGGTACAAATTGGTAGTTACAAAATAGTCATAAGAGTGTAAAGTATAGCATAGAGAATATAGTCAATAATATGGTAATAACTATGTATGGTGTCAGATGGGCACTAGACTTATCGAGATGATCACTTCCTAAGTTACATAAATGTCTAATTACTATGTTATACACCCGAAAGCAATATATAATATTGTATATCAACTGTAATTAAAAAATTAAAAAGATGATTAAAAATTTTTAAGTAAACAAAACAAAAATAAAATAAAATAAAATTTATAGGAAACAAACAAAAAGACCACAGGAATTAAGTTTTTGTTTTGGTCTTTAAAGAAAAGACCAAAGGAAAAGCTTTAAGGAAAAATATAGGCGCTTTAAGAATATATTTTGGAGGGAGCTAAGCTATGTGGTGAAAATAAGGATAGGCTTCTTTGAGAAAGTGACATCGAGCAGATTGGTAGTTGAGGCCAGCCAGGAGGAGGGATGGTGGAAAAAGCATTCCAAGAAGAAGATATTCAAAGCACTAATAGGAGAGGAAGCTCGGACTTTGCCAGACAGTGAAAAGAAGCAGGAGAGACTGAAACATAACGAGGTGAGTATGAGTGTCTTACTTCCTTAAGAGTGTCTTAAGACCAGGCTGGAGGAGGTGGGCAGGAGCAGATCAGGAGCAGAGGTGGGCAGGAGCAGATAAGATTTGAGCTTTACGACAAGAGTAATAGAAGCACAATAACACACTCCTAAGAAAAAAAGGAATTTGTTTGGGGGAGGAGAATTATTAATTTTAAAGTGTCTAGCACTGTGCCTGAGGCATGAGAAAATTATTCTTCCTCTTTCTATACCCAGCTTAGGTCCATCTACTAGGCTAATCTATGCACTCCGCATCTTCATCTGGTGTATATTTTGTCCTGTATGTTCTGACTTTGATTCTTAACCTACTTTTTCAACTTGTCCCCTGCCTCCATGATTTCTGTTATGACTAGCTATCTGGATAATGGAATAGCTCATTCATTCAATTATTCACTCAACAAATGCTTATTGAACATCCCTTTTGTGCAAAGACTCATTCCTCATTGAGTTTACAATTTCACAAAGGTTTAGAATTCTTGCATAAAAATTATAACATTGAATATTATACCAGAGGCCCTAGAAAGTGCACTAAAGCAAGGAAGGGGGGTGGAAAGGTAAGAATATGTTCATAGAGAAAATGCAAAATAAGCTACAAATAAATTATCAGAATTAATAAGGGACTTTACAAAGATAGCTGGGTACAATAGCGATATATAAAACCCAGTTGTATTCCTATAAATGAGCAACAAAATATATTAACACTGGAGCAATTAATAAATACATATTTAGAGATATGCAAAACCTCAATGGACAAAAGTTTTAAATCGTACTGACAGATATTAAGTAAAATCTAAATACATTGAGAAATATACCATATTCATGGATGGGAAGACCCAATACTGGAAAGATTCTAATTTTCTCAAACTGATTTGTGGACTCCAAATAGTCTTAATCCTAGTCAAAATCACAGCAAGTTCTTTGTAGAATACGACAAATCGAATCTAAAATTTGATGATAATTTTAAGAATATGTGACTCTCTTGAAGACAAACAATGAAATAGGGGGACTTTCTCTACCAGATTCGTTTTGAGTTATAGTAGAGACAGTGTGGTGTTATTAGCACGGAGACAAACAAATAGATCAATGGAGCAGAATAGAGAGAACAAAGAAAGGATGTATATATGTGTGGACACTTGATATTTGGTGCATGGCAGATCAGTGAGGGGAGAAATGTTTTTTCAATGATGAATTCCAGGTAGATTATAGATCTAAGTGTGAAAGGTAAACTATAAGATTTTGGATGATATAGAATATCCTCATATAAAAATATATGCAATATCTTTTTAATCAAGATTCAGAAATGAAAGGTGTTTAAAATTGACTACACTAAAATTAAAAATTTCTGTTCATCAAAGGATACCATAAAAATAATAAAGGGTAAAACTGTAGGGTGGAAGAAGATATGAATGTTATGTGTTTATAATATTAATTGACAATAAATAGAGACAATTAAAAAACTATTCCCTATCAATAAGAAAAACTCAATCCAATAGAAAAATGGACAAAGTCTAATAAATTACCGAAGAAGAAATCCAAATGACCAATATATATGTGTAAAAGAATTTTATTAGTAATGAGGTAAATGCAAATTAAAACTACGAAGAGCTACCCTGATCAAGCCTGATCCTGTCTTATCTCAGAAGCTAAGCACAGTCGGGCCTGGTTAGTACTTGGATGGAAGACCACCTAGGAAGATCAGATGCTGTAGGCATAATAAAAAAAAAAATAAAGAGACTCTAAGCTGACAAGGTCCTTGCAATCTGTGAGGTCAACCAAGGGTTGCCTTGCCTAAAAACAAAAACAAAAACAAAAACAAACAAGCAAAAAACTACTAAGAGCTAACGTACACGTACTACTAGTCTGGCAAGAATGAAAAAGTCCGCAATATCAAATATTGGCAAAGTCTCATACATTTCAAGGAGGGGGAGGGGGAGGTATAAATTAGTATAACTGCTTTGGAAACCAGTGTGGCATTGTCCAAAACAGTTGAAGTTGTACACAGCTTATAACTCAGTGTTTCTTCTGCTACATATGTCCTAGAGAAGCTCATGGGTGTGTACACCAGGATATATGTACCAAAATGTTTACAGCAGAATTGCTTATAATAACTCAAAACTAGAAACAAGCCAAACATTCTTCCACAAAGAATGGATAAATAAATTGGGATATTGATCCAAAGAAGACCATATATCAATAGAAATAGATGCCACTATTTGTAGCACAAGTGACTCTCATCTAAGATTTAACAAAATATGTAAGGTGAAAGAACACATAGGGCATAATTTCCATTCACATAAAATTTAAAAATAGGTAAAACCAAACTATATTATTTATGGAGACATACCAATGAGGTAAAACTATCAAGTTCATCCAGGTAAGGATTAGACAAATCAGAACAGTCTCTTCTGGGGCAGAGGGAGAGGGATATGACTGGGGAAGGTCCCTGGGGAGCGTCTAGACTGCTGGTGACAGTCTCAGCTACAACAGAGTCACTTTATTACTATTTGTTACATTGTACAGATGTATTTCAATTTTTTTCTGAACAAGTATTATGTATCACACCAAAAAAAATTTTTTTTAATTGCATGTATAATTTGAGTGGTCCCCCAAACGTCCAGTCTTCTGGAATTACTCTTCCCTTTAATATCCAAATAAGAATATGGAGTCTCCATCACGGTGACTATGGGGAGTCTAGTCCCATTATCATGAAATGCTTCTAGGTCTCTTGATTATTTTAAGTGGCCTGTCATCTCAAACTACCACTCTAGGCTGCACCTGGGCTGCCTGACCACTGCCCTCTCTTCTGCCACATATAACCAGGTGGCCTCAGAACAGGGGTCTGGGTGCTCTCCACTACCCTCATTCCCAGCACAGACACCAAGACTTAGCAGACTTAGCAAGTCTGCTAAGTTTTTAGATTATGAAATCCATCAGTGAAGTCTTTTTAAGCATACACAAATACATGAATATTTACTTATTTATAATTTTCATACATGTACTACTATTTCAAGTGGATATAAATCCATATATTTCAAAAAATATATGGATTTTGACAGATCTGATTAGTCCTTGTCATTTTTTTTCCCTTAAAAATGTGTTTGATAAAGAGCCATTTTCTTGAGATCAGTTTGTTTGCATTGTCAGCATTAATTTTAATCTCCAGTTTCTTCACAGAAATCTTTTAAAACCACTTGTCCACTTGTTAAAACTAGATGTTATAAACTATAGACTCACTGAACTGCCTATCTGTAAGTTACGATACATTGCAATAGGTCAAAGGTGGTGAATAATGCCATTTCATTTATCTTCTGCAGAGCAACCTTCAAAAACTTCGTGGCTTAAAACAGCAAACATTTATTATCTTGTAGTTTCTGTGCGTCAGAAATCCGGGCGTAGATTAGCTAGGTGTACTTGCCTCAAGGTCTCTCAGGAGGCTGAGAGTGTCCCCAGGCCACAGTGTCATCTGAAGGCTTGCTGGGGTGGAGTTGGGGATAGGAAGAGGGGATTGTCCACTTCTGCTCACTCATGTGGTGGCTGGCAAGCCACAGTGCCTCGCCACATGGCCTCTCCATGAACGCCTTACAACACCCCCCAGGTGTGTTGCAATTCAAGAGAGAACCCAAGATAGAGTAACAATTTGACCACAGAAGTGAGCCCCCAGCCAGGGCCAGGTTCATGGGCGAATGACCTCTGCGGCCTCACTTGGTCTGAGCTTAGAAGGGCCTTACGCTTGGTTTAATGCTCTGCTGTAGCATCTTGAAATTCTTCATAATTTTTGAACAAGGGGCCCTACATTTTCGTTTTGCACTGAACCCTACAAATTATGGAGCAAATCCGACCCCCTAGAAGCCACGCTTTTGCTAAATT
>NW_011888940.1:1259651-1278951 GCF_000151845.1 Pteropus vampyrus
AGAAGGAGCAAAATATTTAATTCTCCTCCCTCCTGAGACTCCAAAGGCATATGTAGGAAAAGGTCCACGGATCTGAAGAGAATCATCAGCAGACAAAATATTTCAACAAATCTCTGGAGTATGAAGGGAGGTTGGAGGCCTATTGACAGACAGAAAGGAGAGAGGATGCATGAGCCCAGAGGACCCAGGAGGCGGGCACAGCAGAGAGGCCCGCTCGCCCCGCAGAGCTGGAAGTGCTTCGCGCTCAGCTGGCGGGTACAAGGTTCTACTTGCTATGCGACCATATCGCTTCTTTACCCACGCTTCTCCCCACTCTCTTCTCCATCACCAGCCCAGTTCTTTACTTACAGGCAAGACAAAAGGGGGCTCGGCCTAAAGAGAATTAGGGTTGCTGGGTTGATGTCACTGTCCCTGGTTAAAGACCCCTCTGTGCTTTCATTAGAGACCCTTCCAGCCCCCAACCTGGTACCCCACCTTGCCAACTCCTCCTCTGCTTATTCTGAAGTGAAGTTTGTCAAATGTCGAACCCTGCTCACATCTACAGATTTCCCGATCATTCTATTTATGGAAGAGCAGGAAAACAGACATCTTATGTGCAACAGCCAAGAAAACTTGCTCAGCAACCTCGGAACAAATCAAGCCACTCTCCCATCCAGACAGACGAGCAAGGTTAACAGGACCTCAAAATGGTACAAGCGGCACGAAAACCAGACAAAACAGAATGAAACACAATAAACCGATCCTGAAGAAAGGAGATCATTAAAGGAATACAAGAGAACATTGGGAATCAAATAAATACCCAATACAGACATTTATTCAGCATCGTACGTGAACTATGAAGCGTACGGGATTCACATAGCAAGAACAGGAACGAAGCAAACAGACAGGCAGCGTAAATGAAGAACGAGCACCCATGTGATAGCCACACGACAGTAAAATTTGAGTGCGAATGTGGCTATTTTCTCTGTGTAGGATGGAATTGAGGAACATTTTCAAACTCGGAAGTTGGACTGACTACCTCCCCCATGGGAAAGCAGCAGCAGAGCGAGCCAACCTTCAGAGAAGAGTGAAAAGGCAGAGTCAGGAATAAACAGAGGAAAACAGCAAGAGTGAGCCGGATGGCCATTTTTTCCCCAGGTTCTATTTCGCGCTCCGTGAGAAGTCTCACCGCCTTGGGGTTCTGTGAGATACCCCAGGAATGTTTTCATAAATTCCCCTCCTGGTTCAAACTAGGTCAAGTTGCTTTTTGCTAGAAGACAAAAAAAAAAAAAAAAAAAAGTCTTAACTAAAACACAGGGTTGAAAACTGGAATGCGATCCAGTCCTAAGTCCCTTAGGATCAGCTGTAGCTAAATGGAGCTTCAGAAGAAGAATCAGCTCCAGCGTGAGTCTTGTGCCCTTGTCCCTGTGGCTGATTTTTCCTAAATATACTGATATTCAAATTGCAAAGTTGGACAGCAGATGCCCCACATGCAGTGTTTCCTGCATTTACATTTATTTTCTTAACATCTTGAAAGAAAGATGGGGCTTAGCCTGCCAAATCTCTAAGCACCTTATAATAACCTATTCAGACATCATACGGAAGGATTGATTTAGCCATTTCACACATTAATACAGTAGCGAACAAACTAACCTACCTTTTTATGTATCCAAAGCAGGCTGGGAATTTTAAATGTGATTGTGGCTTTACCTGAAAATAATATATTTTTATGCTTAAAGCCAGACTTGAGAAAAAACAAAAAAGCAACCTAAAGAGAAGGAGACTCAACTAAGCAATTTGAGTGGGAGATGATCACATTAGCTCTTAATTTTCTTCCTTCCTTCCTTCCTTCCTTCCTTCCTTCCTTCCTTCCTTCCTTCCTTCCTTCTCAAGATGTTCTCCCAAATGCCCTTCCTTCACACTGCCCCCCAGAAGGCCTTGGACACTGACGAGGGGGCTTTGGCATGCTCTGACATGGGACAAACATACATGGCCCTGGTACAATCTAGCTAAAGAAGAGAAATAAAGCTTTGGTGGAAGATAAAGAAAAAGACACGTTATCAAGAAAATGGAGATCTCAAAAATGGAAGATGAAAGGGATTCCACAAAATGAAAGACGCCCTTAACGGGGAGAGAGCCTTTCTGATTCTAAAACTGTCTTTGCCTTTTTCAAGCGCACACACATTTTATTGTTCTTTATTGATTTTGGTCTTGTTTGTTTGTCTGTATTCCAGGCTTGAGATGCGTTGCCTTCTCAGCCCAGCCACAGTCCATGAATTTGTTGTTTAACCCAAATCTAATTGAGTGTCGTAGGCAA
This sequence comes from Pteropus vampyrus, assembly GCF_000151845.1. Lineage (NCBI taxonomy): Eukaryota > Metazoa > Chordata > Mammalia > Chiroptera > Pteropodidae > Pteropus > Pteropus vampyrus. The sequence continues at coordinate 1,261,948 of NW_011888940.1, forward strand.
AAGGAGAGGAGGACGCATCTCACACCCAAGTGGCCTGCACCATAAACAAAGGGGAGTCTCGCGGTGCCAGCTCTTGGCTTCAGCTGGGCCCAGCGGGAAGCTGATGTCCCTGTGCCAGGGTGAGGGCAGCCACCGAAGCAGATGCTGGGCAACTGAGAAGAACTATTGATTTCAAATGCTCACATTCCTCAGGGCGGCTGCCCTTCTCCTCTCAGCGGGAGGGTAGAGGGAGCTGGGAGCTGTGTTGTCCACCACTGGCTGCCAACACAGCTCGAGTTGGGAGAGTTGTCACCAGCCTCTGGCTCCAAGCAGGAGGTTCGTTAGGAACCAGCCTTGTCTATTTATGAAGATTTATGGAGACGCTGACAAAAATTAGGCTTCGGAGCAGAACCTAGGTGAGCTCTCTCCTGCACATGGAAGATCCAGGAAGGCAGTTTGGATGATCGAGAATAATGTCCTTCTCCCTCTGGTTCCCTTTGGTGTTCCAATCCCAGGCCTGGCCCGAGAGGGGAAGCAAAGGCGAGGCAGGCACGGCTTCCGGCTGTACGCGTTCTTCTTCGGAGAGAAAGAGAGAGACTGGCATGTTTCGTGGCATCTCACACAGAGGAGAAAGGCCAAGATAAATGGATAGTTTCAAGGTCATTAGCTTCCTGAGCTCACAGTTTGCTTTCTCTGCCAGAGGACTGCGTGGAGAGGTTATAAATGTTTTGCGGCTGGACCAGGGGAGTCCATTGTTGGACCTGGGGCCCTGAGACCCGCTGCCAGTGGCAATTTTGGACTCTGGGCCTGTGGAGTGTGCCTTCTCTGCCTTCACAAGCTCACTCTGAAAGAGTTTGAATAGCAGTACATGGGGTCCAGCCTCCTGGACACTCCAGGGCCCCCATCACAGGTGACTGACCTTCAGAGGAAGGACCTAAGAAAGGCCCAGGGGAGAACTCGAAAATGTCCCATTGGCATTTGGTGCCTATCACCTAAGGGGAAAAGAGACAGGAATTAAAAAGAGGAGGAGGAGGAGGGGGTAGGTGGCCCGATGGTGGGTGGGTGGGTGGGGGGGGAAAGCAAAGTTAAAGTTTCAACTATATTCGTAATCCTAAATTTATCCTCGAGCCTTGATGTACATGGACCCATTTTTACACCAGTGTGTACATACTATGTTGTTTTCTGTGTTGTCCACATGATGCGATGTATACACAAATTTCCATATATTAGCAGAAACCTCATTCTTATCCCTTTACATGGCCATGGAACAGGTCACATTAATGACATCTCAGTCTTGGTCATTCCACTATTTCTGGATATTCGGGTCGACTCTATTTCTCACTATAATTTCACCTCAGGATGAAATATGTGTATACTCACACATTCAAACACACACACACACACACACACATATACGTATTATCTATAACTAATATATATAATATATATGTATTTTTTAAAGTTTGTTCTTGTGGTAGAGCTGCTCCTTTTCTCTGGCATCACTTCTGTGGGGTATATTCTTAGAGGTCCAACTACCAGGTCAAAGCACATATATTTTCATAGTCCTCGTTATTGGCTCCCGGTTGTTTTTCTGAGAAATCGAAACCGAACGCCGATGTACGGTGCGGTGGTGGCAGCGTGCAGACGGAGGCAGGCCCACTCCTCATGGTCGGCGTCGACTCTTGTCACGTCTTCGTTTCCTTTTGCAAAGACCGCCCTCTTCCAGGTCCTTCTGCTTGTCCTTCTTTCTTGTGCTCGTTTTTCTAACCACCCTCACTCATGTGTTCTCGGTCTCTCTCCTCACAGTTGTCACTTAGCGAAGCATCCAGCTCACTGTGCATTTGGCAAACGACTGGCCCACCCCATTAGATGGCCTAGAGAGGTACTTGCTGCCAACCCATTAAACAGCTGCCGTGAGGCTTGACCTCCAGACACGGAGTTCCTGGGCAAAGAGGTCTCCTCACTTCTTCTGGGTGCTGAGCCTCAGCATTTTCCAAATTCACCTTCGGGATGTGGTCAGCGAGTTGGCGGGGGTAGGAGGTGAGGCACTGACCATGGCCCGTGTCGCCTGGTTCAGTGATTTGGATGTGTCAAGGCCAGGAGCAGGAATGGTATGATTTGCAGAGGGAGCTGGCTGCCCCATGACTCACTGCTCAGGAAAGACCCCAGTGGGCAGATAGTCCTGCAGACGTCCATCCTCCCCTTTTATCTAAGATGTACGCACACCGCTTCCATAGAGAAGAAAGGGGACAGGCACTCCCCGCAGGTGCTGTAGGACTGAAAAAGTACACCAGACTGGGTTTTTCCTCTCGATGAGAGGAGGGTTAGGGCCCTGGAGGGAGCACACAAACCAGAGATCTCTTGCAATGTGGCGACTTCCTGGGATTCCAGATTCTCTGGGAATATCCCTCAAACCCTTGTGCACAGAGTCGACCTGTTGGGATTAACCAATGAGCAGGAACTGATGAAAGGGGTACAAATTAGTAGTTGATAGTTGGGCACAGGGAGCGCGGCAGTGGGGATGCAGTCAGCATGAATATGATGGCTAAGCGGACGGCCAGGGGAGGGAGGGAGCCATCGAGGGGATCGTTTTATGAACTATATAGACGTCTAGCCAATGTACTGTATACTTGAAACTAATTTAAATAAATAAATTTATTTTTTTAAAAAAGAGTAAAACAAAACAAAACACCCTAGACATGGCAATGCCAGGGTCCTTGGTACCTGTTGGTACCCATATATTTTTTGGATCCATCTGTAATTGCGGGTTTATGATGCTCATAAGTGGGTAGTCTGAGCAATTTAATTTGTTGGTGCTTTAGGAAAAAGCAGCTGAGACTTCTCAATAGAGCGAGTCAGGGACATTAGCCCTGCAGGGTTTTGGCTGCACAGGCCCTTTCCACTTGCCTCCATGGACATCTCATCGGCTCTGTCCCCCACACTTCGTACCCCATACAGGGAAGATGATGGGAGAGGCTTATTCATTTGTTGAGCAAATGAATAAGCAAAAATGTGCTATTGTCCCCACTTTAGTGATGAGGAGACTCTGGTCAAGAAAAGTTTCAACAGCTTGCACTGGGGATGTGGATATTTAACTGGACACCTGGACCAGAATCGGGTCTTTTGCCTGCTGGCTGGACTCTTTCCTCTTTGCCTTTCTTAGGGGATGGTGGTGACTAATTTTTGCTCATGTCCTCATAGGACCAAATTTGAGAAAATAAAGCAATGTAAAGAAGGACTTATTCTCCATCAAAGAGGCATAGCGTCAGACTGTACCAGGGTCAAGTTGTGGATTCTCTCTCCCAGGACAGACTTTTAAAGAAAGAGCAGATCAATTACCTGTTGCAGACAGTACCACCCAATCACCAAACACCACGTAGCTTTGTGCTGTTCACGGAGTTGTTTTCATTTACATCACCTCACTGGATTTTCATAGCAACGTTGTACGTGTAAGTATTGTCGCATTTACTGATGAGGAAGTTGGAATGAAAAGCAGCTCTGTTCTCTCCATGATTACATAGCTAGTGAGAGGCAAAGCCAAGATCAGAATATCCGGCATTTCCCATAAATAGTCAACACCGAGGATTAGGGAGAGAAGCCGGGGATCATTATAATAGCTAACGTGGCTTAAGCACTAGTGTGCCAGATGTCAACCCATCTGATTCTCGCAGCAGCCCAACGAAGTGAGCACCACGTTCATCTCTATTTTTCAGGTGAGAAAATTGAGGTATAGAGAAAATAACAGTTTGGTCAAGGTCACCCAGCTGGTACGTTGCAGAGGCAGGATTTGAACCCAGACGGTCTGACGTTAGATCTTAACCACTGACCACGTGTCTCCAAGGAAGGTGAGGATGTGTATTATCATGTGGCTTCTGGAGGGGACCCCCCCGCACACACATACAGACGTAAGACAGGCTGATACATGGACTGGTCCCACAGCTCAGAATGCTATCTGACCTTAAGTTCCGAACTCCCCAGACCAGCATTTAAAGTGGAGCCAAAATGAGCGAGAAGGGACTGGGAAGGTGTGGCCCCCGCTCAGCTCGGGTTTTTCACAGGGCAGGGAGCACGTGAGCGGTGCCACCAGAAACGCATGCGGTGGCCTGACATCACAGGGCATGTCTGGGTTGTGACGGGAGGTCCTGGGGCTGGGCGCGGGTCTGCGTGGTGTCCTCGAGTCCCTGAGGGAGAGGAGGCAGCCTGCAGAAAAGAAACTGGAGCAGAAAAGGGCAATAACTCAGACGCATCGATAGTCCGCATCGATAGTCCGCATCGATAGTCCGCATCGATAGTCCGCTAGCAGCCTGACACAGTCAGGGGCTCCCGCAGCCCGAAGAAAAGGAATGGCTTTTGCGGTTTCCTTTGAAACTGCTCACCATGGGTTGGGACCTGCCATCCCCCTAATGTCAGAGAGGGACAGAGGTCTGGAGAGTTGCTGGATGAAGCGACTTGGCCCCAGCAGCGGAAGGTAGGTTGGCAGGGCTCCGTGAGGCCCGGGTTGCAAGGTGACACGCATGACTGCTCCCGGCAGCAGCGTGGGTTCTGACACCGAGCCCGGGAGGCCTGGCGGCTCAGAGATTGGGGATTGGCGCTGACAGCCTTGGAGTTGGACAATCGGACTGTTCACAGTTGGGCCACTCTGGGCTGCCACCGGTGTTGGCTTTTACTAGATGCCATTTTTCCTTTTCAGAGCCTCTCCGTTCAGAGTCCTCTTATTTTTCCTTCTGTTTCTATCCTCATCCTACACAAAGGAAGAGGCTAAGTGATCAAAGGTCCCCCTCCCCAATATGCAATGAACTCGTTCATTTATTAAGTCACCCGTTAATCAGTCACGTTGAATCATTCCATCATTTACCGGCCCCTGACTATAGGCTGAGCCCCATGCCAGGCACTGCACCTGCAGCACAAAGGTGAATAAAACATCACACCTCCCTCATGGAGTTTCTCATCTGGGAGGTCAAAACGAATATTGGTTTCAGCAGGAAAATAATTAAGTAAGGCTCTGCCACCCCCCGGAACTGCTAGAGGGCTGATGTTGTTTACTCGATGGTTCCTGTGGAGAGTGTCCCTGGTTGCTGTCCATGGTGTGAGCATCCTCATACTTCTCTGTGTCTTCAGAGAGGCGACAGGAGCTGAAACGGAAGGGGTTTGGAGCCCAGGTCCTTGGCCATCCTGGTGACGTCTACCTCCTCTCCATGGAGGGCCTCGAGAAAGCAGCGTGACCCGTCGTCAGCCAGCACCTCCAGGTCTCCCCCAGCGGGGAGGAAATGCGGAGAAGGGACAGTGACAACTACCTGTGAGGAAGCATTTCTCAAAGAAATCCCGTGATGGAGAACACATTCACGAATAGCCGCTACATCCCGGGGATTGTATATTTGTTGCCTGTGATCTTGGAATGAGCCCGAGGGGTAGGCACTGGGATACCCACCTCCCACCCCCACACCCAGACGTGGAGCAACTTGGGGCCCAGAGCGGTTACACACCCATGCCAGGTTCATGGCTGGTTAGGGACCTAACAAGGGTTTGAGCTCAAATAGCAGAACCCCGCCCCCCGAATAGACAACATGTTCTGGTCAGCTGTCCCGTGGACGATCATATAACCAGACCCCCCAGACTTGGACAAAAAGTGCAACCAAGAATTTCTGTGGAGGAATCAGTTAGCTGAGCTGAGACTGTTGACGAAGGCATGATTTCGAGTTGTGTTTTGCTGGACTCTGGCGTCTGCTCACGGATTTAAGAGAGGGCTGGGATAACCAGGGCTCCGCCCTCTCTTCCTGGATGAGAGGGGTGACTCGAAGCTGAGTGACAGCAGCTGGGAGCTGGTTTATGAGCTTTGCCTGATCAGTCACAGAGCAGGCTCCTGAGAAAGGGCATCGTCACTGATGACGGGGATAGAAAGGGCCCGCCTGAGGGTGCTCGCCCTGAGAGAAGGGGCTTCGGGGGCTCGGCGGCCAGGTGAGGTGGGAAGGCCAGGAGTATTGAATGGAGCAGGGGGAGGGACATCTTGGCATAAGGTGCAGAGGATGGCACCTGGCATCTCACACCTGCTTGGAGCTGGTCCTGGAGGAAAGGAGATGGCAGGGCACTGGCCACTCACAGATCGCAGAATTTTAGTTCTTGAGAAAAACCTCGAGATCCTAAAGGCCACCCCTCTTGTGTTACAGTTAAAGATACAGGAAGAGAAAGTGACTTTTCCAATGTCACAGAGAAAATTAGAGATCGAGCTAAGTTTCGGCTGCTGATTTCTCAACTCTGTCGTGTAGTATTTCCATCATATCATACTCTAGACCACAGGTCAGCGAACCTTCTCTAAACGGCCAAACAGCAAATGTTTTAAACTTTGTTGACCATCAGGCCTCTGGCCACTACTCAACTCTGCTGTTTTAGCCCTGTAGCAGCCACCAGCAATGTATGGACAAATGTGTAGGATGTGTTTTTTAAACTCTATTTAAAAAAAAATCAAGTGGCAATCGGTATCTGGTCCATGAGCCATCATTTGCTGACCTCTAGTTATTTTCCTTCTTCATGCCTACCCTTCGTGGTAAAGAAATGGCCACAGTTAAGAGCCAGAGTAGTTTAAAGGACAGAACTTCATCTTACAAAATTCAGATCATTGAGAGCAATCAGGACCCTGTGCTGCATCCTTAAAAGAATGAAAAGGAGAAATCTCCTCACGGGCCAGGGCGCTGCCTCGGGCTGCTATGTGGTTGTGAAATAAACTTCGATTGTGTCTGAAAAAAAAAAAAAAGTAAAAAGAAGTAGTGATGGTCGCTAGATGGAGGGATGAGTGAAAAAGGTGAAAGAAATGACAAAGTGCCAGTTACAGAAATAGTCATGGGGATGCAAAGTACAGCATAGGGCATTTAGCCAATAATATTATAATAACTATGTATGGCGTCAGATGGGCACCATACTTAGCGGGGTGATCACTTCGTAAAGCATATAAATTCCTAATCACTATGCTGTACACCATAACTAATATTGTATGCCAACTGTAATTGAAAAATCGAAAAAATATTTTTAAAAGAGGTAGGATGTCAATTTTGTGAACTTGAACGAAAAGAGTTCATCTAAGGAAAGAGAACCACTTTAAAGAGGAGTATAAGGCAGAGGTAACGCATGTCCATTTTCTAACTTACCTCCGGAAAGCCTCTTCTTAAATTCAGAAGGGGTTCAGATGATAGTTGATCGAAGAACTAAAACAGGTAGGTTAATTGTTCCCCAGAACTACCTCCATCAGCCTCTCAAAAGCCAATGGATTCCAAAAAGCTTATTCAAAAGCTTGAAGGTGTCTGGTCCTGTTACAGCTCAGCCCGAGACTGTGGGGGAGGAAGAGCATTCGGGGATCAGAGATGGAGGGAGAAGTAATGTGGACCCGAGAAGCCCTTTGCTCAGCACGGTTGTATGTTAAATAGAAGAACTCCTTTCCTCCAGACTTTGAAATGATGGCTTTGTTTGAGTTTTCAAATTTGGAATCTTAAAACCCTTGATGGGATAAATCTCCAAAGCAGTAATTTTTTTAATGGCACCTTTAGAATTTATATCTTTCTAGTAGATCGTATTGCTTCACCTTCATAAGAAAAATGACCTTCAAAACTTTCAAGACTCGGGGTTTCCCAAAGAAAAGACTTCAAAGAAGATCATGGCCTTGTGGTGTTTGGCTCACTTGGAAATATCTAGAATGTGAAAAGTAATTGCGATAAGTTTTATCAACGCCTTCCAGTTCTGACACTGAAGTCTATAGAATTCTAGCCACTCCCAACATCCCGTTTCCTATCGGGGCAGTTACTAAGAGTTTTTGGAGACTGGAAGACACACAGCTCCCTTCAAATCTTCCAGCCCTTGTCACTACGTCCAGGAGCAGGGAGGTGAGTGGCAGCAGCAGCCGTGGTATTGAGTATTTTGGAATTATGATTAGAAGATTCCTTAGATGCTCCACTTACTGGGGCATAAATGTAGCTTATAGATAGGTACAAAACAAATAATTTTGTGTGACTCCTTCAAGCGCTTAGAGGCGAAGGGACTAATGATAACTGCTATTACAAGCACCCACCTGAGAATCACCATTTTGGTGGTAATGGCTATAACTTTTTAAGTTTTTAAATGAACACTTTTCATGCCCAGAGATAGTGAGTTCTCGCTTTAAAACCGAGTCGGCATTGGTTCTGTGAGTACCTCTGGCATTCTCTCTCTCTCTATCAATTCCCTATCTTCCCCCTATCGAAACACTTTTGAAAGGCAATTAAAATCATTGATTATCCCCGTTAGGTGATCTGAACTTACTTTTGATTGCAAGGAGCTGATTCCTTTTTATCTAAGTAGAAAGAACATGGAAACATTTCTGCCTCGCCCTTCACATTTGATTGATACTTTTCACTTTGAAAGCTAATTATATCTGATGTGAAGGGAAAATGGAATTCAGAAATATGGGTGTTCTTTTCATGAATTCTCACTCTGAAATGTGGGTCATCTGTTCAGTTTTCTCATGTCTCAGTTTACTCATCGACCAGCTAAGGGACTATTCCTTGTCCTCTAAGAAGAGTGAGTTATGAGATTAACCACTACGACCCGTGGTATCACAGAATCTCGGCCCAGGAACGACATCCAAGGTCATGGTCTTACCTTTTGCTCATTGCAGGAACGCCCTCCGCAGGGTCCCGAGACATGGGGTGTTCAGCCCTGGGTAACACTTCCAGGGCCTAGAGTCCTCCATATTCAAGGCCTAATCGAATAGGTCTGAATGAGTCTGATTGTTAGAACCTTCTTCCTTATACAGGTGACCCGTGAACAACACAGGGGTTGGGGTAACCCACGCCGTAAAAAATTCGCATATATCTTTTGATTCCCCCAAAACTTAACTATAGTCATCCCTCAGCACCTGCAGGGGGCAGGTTCCCAGACCCTCGTGGATGCCCAAACCCATGGATGCTCAAGTCCCTTACATACAGTGGTGCGGAACAATTCGTATAGTTGGTCCTCTGTATCCGCGGATTCCCAGTGGCAGATCAAAAAACTGTTTTGAACACACAACACAATTGGTTGAAAATCCATGGATGAGAAACTAGAGGACAAAGAGGGTGTAGTGGATATTTATTGAAAAACAATCCATCGATAAGTGGACCTGCCCAGTTCAGACCCGCGTCATTCAAGGGTCCACAAAAACGCTCCTACGATGTCTGTTGGTTGTAGCTCTGCCTCTTGAAGCAAAGCAAAACCGATGGGATGTCGGCGCTTCAGTTTGACTTCTCTTCTATAGGCGTATGTTTAAGTTGTTTGAGGGGCACCGTTTAAAAGAGCATTTTGAGAAAAATAAACGTATCATTACACTTGTCGTGGTCGTTCCTGTTATTAATGAACTCTCAGGTAAGCAAACGGGACATCTCCCACAGGAGTGAGAGACCTGTCGGGTGTGTTTGTTCAACACCTTCGGCTTCTGAGACACGGGAACCTCATTTCTCTACCACACGCCACTAAATTCTGCCTGAACGATGGCTTCTCTCTCATCTGCGATGTTTACGCAATTAAGGAGATGGCTGCATTTTAAGTTCGACCTTAGGGCTGGAGGAAGTATAGTTTAATTATTTATTCAAAAAATATTTGTTGAATACCTATTATGTGCCCTTCCATGTTCTAGATGCTTGTGTTACATCAGAGAACAAACAGACAAACATTCTTATCCCGATAAAGCTTACATTCTTATGAGGGGCTCTAAAAACTGTGCGATAAAACATCAAAATGTAAGTAAATTATATTGTGGGTTACAGATGGCAAGTGCTTTAAAGAATAAAAACAGAACACGATTATGGCCAGGAATCCTGAGAGGATGAGATTGCAAATGGGGTGTCGGGGTGGGCGTCCTTGTGACAGCTGGACCAGGGATGACCAGGGAAGTAGGAGGGGAACCGAGAGGAAGAGAAATATAAAAATGTTGTCTCAAGTACTTTAAAAGTCATGGTAGGAATCATCAGGGGGTTGCCTTCAAAATACTTAATGTGATCTGGTCATCTGGAGCCACGGCTTTGTGAAAGATCTTGTGTGTTGAGTGTTGGAGGTCTGTAGGCTGAGGAGGGAAACGTAAAATTTCTACTGGGTGGAGTATAATGGTGCCCTGAACCAAAAGCTGTTTTGTGAAACCGGAAGATAAGAGAGGTAAATCTGCATAGCCAGCGTCACACTCAAACGAACAGCCTAAGGCAAGAAGAGTCGACCTGAGCCGAGATGATGCCTCCACAGTACAGAAGAGGAGGATGGCGCCCACCAGGGTGACCGGAGACAAGATAAAAACGAGGAGGAGCTCCTGGCTCTGCCCACTGTGGCTGAGGGTGTAGTGGAAATATATATCTTGGGTGATATCTCTCCACGCTGTTCTGAAAGCGGAATAAATCAGGGAGATATATCAGAGAGACACTCCTCCAGTTCAAGCCGAGAGTGAGGGCTTTGCACACTCTCTCAGTTCTGACCAAGGTTTGACATGTTAGAAATGTGCCCAGGGCCAAAATCCTAAGGAGACTCTCTGCTGAGCCAAAAGACAGGATGTAAATTCTGAAGCCTCGGGTCTAAAAAGACAAAGGATGGAGCTTTTTGTCAGAAGAAACCATCATCTCAAGAGCTGAACGTCTATTGGAAAGTTGATCAAAAAATTGAGAAATTACAAAAAAGGGGCTGTTCTTTGTGCCTTTGGAGCCATGCCTGTGACAGATCTCTACAGTACAATGTCTACCACCTAAGGATGGCGTTCTTGGGCCTAAAGGAGTTTTGTTGGGGGCGGGAACCAGAGAGCTGGGGGAACTGAGGTCTTAGGGATGCAGGCTCAACGAATGGAATTCACCACGTGATACTTCTTCTCTTGAGGACTTGGGGTGGCCCATTCCATCCACAAGGCACCGTGAAAGGTATTTAAGGGCTCAAGGAAATATTTGAGAACTGAAAAAATTTATTGGCTCAAAAGGAAACCATAAAATTGAAATGAATAAATATTAATTTGCATAACATGACATGATGACCGCTTCTTTAATTGCTAAATTTAGTAGTCATAAAAATTACACTGAACTTGAAAACAATGTATGGATTTTCTCTTTACAAGGATTCTTATGTAGGCACGAGAGCTTCCAACAAACTTCTGTCAATCATGAGTTAAATTACTCATAGCTAAATAATTTCAAAAGCAAAACTATAATTTAAAATTTTGTTTTTATAGCAAAAAAACTCCAAAAAACCCTACCCCGTAATGTGTGGTGTGGGTACATTTTAATAGGTGTGGTAGGGAGTGGAGTCGGGACCCCCAAAAGTAAGCCTAGGGACTAAGAGCTGTGAACATAGCTCTGACCTGAGGCCATATGGTGGATGTCAGGGGGACAGCGTGCATTTGATCTGTAAAGTCAGGAAGCCAAGGTGTATAAAGACAAAATAACAGTTACGTTATAGGCTTTAGAGAAAAGGTCTCCAGTCCATGTATCAGGGTTTTCAGTGAAGGCCTCTTTGCTGCAGCTTCCTGAGCTCTAACTCTGCCCAGCCCCCGACCCTCACCTCTACCCTCCCCTGCTTCCTTCCATAACATGGCCTCATTCATTTACTTCAGTGACTCCTTTCTGGAACAAATTCTCATACAGCAATCCTTTCCAGAATGCTACAGTGACAGAGTTCTCAAAGGCTGTGATTGATGGGATTTGAAACACTTTCTTTTTGGAAATATTTATATTTGATCCCTTTTGGACAGACTGCACATAACTAGAGCTTATCACATTGCTGGAAGTCACGGGCAGACTCTAAGAGACAGCAACCCTGAGTCGCAGAAGCCTGGAGAGTAAAGATTAATATCCATTTGTGCTTTGCCGTCCTCAGCCCCTGATAACTGTAAATAACGTTTGGAAAAGATCGGGGTGCGTCATGATGTATTACATGGTGGCGGTGATTCTGGTTGTTATGTCTTCAATGGTGATTTATCATTCTCTGCAGTGACACAAATCATGGCCCTTGCCTGACATTCTGGAATGTACGTATGATCTGCTGACCGTAACGGTGATGAATTTGTGCTTATATCATAACATTTTTAACCTGAGCTAAACCTGACCTCCTGCTCCCATTTGGAAAGGTATCAAACATACATTTTTGAAAATCCTTGGTTTTGCTGGTATTACATGAAGACTCTCTTTTCCACTACTTAGGAAAAGTGGTACGAATAGTGCGAAGGTCAAATTTGAGATGAAAAGCATTTTCTCCGTTTTTTTCTAACCTGTTATCTTTTCAGCAGAAATAACACAGTGAGTGAGAGATTAGCACAGACTTGTCTCTTTGCAACAGCCAACACCCTGATGAGACGAAAGGGAGCCTTGGGAGTTTCATCTTCCCAAATCTGAAAATCAAGTAGAGGCTGCTAATCTCTCTCTGGGTCTTTATTTGAAGTATGTGTGGGCTTTTGTGGGCCAGCGTTTGTGTCTGTGTGCATATACACTCATCCCACGAGTGGGGTTAAGCCAGGGAACCCCAGACTTCTCAGGCTGCCTTTAAATGCAATAATTTTCTCTGAAACAGGGTATGGGGACTCAAGAAGGTCTATGAAAAAAAGGCCTATGTGAAAAGGCTGTGTTTCTTTGGATCCCATTCCTTTCTGTGAAGTGTGGGAGCAGTATGAAATATCAAGAAAACAAAGAAAAAAAGAGAGGAAAATCTGGTTTTTCCTATCTGAAAAGATCTTTCTATTCAATTCAAATCGATTGCCTTTTTTTTTCATTCCTATGAGGAGCCCAAGGATTTGGAGTTAGGAAATAATATTTGAGTTGCGATTCTTCATTTAAACACATAACTTAGAAAGGAAACTGCAGTGTTTTAGACCAAAAACTTTTTTTTAAGGTATTTGTTCTAGATTCTCAGTTTGGAGACAGAAAATGAGATAACGCTCCAACCTGGCAAAGCAGTGAAGAGGGTGACTGTCCCCAAGGCTTCGCCTGGATCAGAGCACAGACCGCCCCCTCCCCACGGTCAGTGCTGGGCTGCGGCTTGCCTTACCTGATGCCCTCTCAGTGTCCTTGCTCACCCACAGATTGTCCCCAGTTTTCAAACGCTTGTCAACGAGCTAAGATGACAAATTTGCCTGTGTTAATGCTGAGGCAATATGCATTTCAGCTGAAGTCTCCTGGAATCAACTCTGCTCGGGCTGCCGAAGTCTGCCTGCAGTGACTTTGAGGGCAGACTTTCAGGTGAGTGCCAATCCAGGGAAAAACGGAAGTGCTTTGGGATCCGTTACACCCGTCACCCACTTCCTCACCGAGTGACACATAAGATGCGACCTCTTTCCTGCCTTCTTTCTCTAATTTTGACATGTGGAATTCTGATTCAATCGCAAAACAATAGAAATTTCACAAGTCCTATGGGAAGCGACATTCATTTGCTAAGTTAAAACACAAACGAAGAGGAATGACAGTGAGTTTTCACTACACGCCAGTGCTCTGCACAGTACTTTGTCAGAGACGCTGGGTTATTCATACTACCCAGAGCCTTGGCACACTCCATTCTCTGCCACATCCTACTTCTTCATAAACATCTTATCTCATCCAACCTAACATAACTCCTAATACTTTATATAACCATGAAATTCAACACTCCACCTTCATGGGATAGATCTTCTTTTTCAACGCCCAATCTTTCTCAAACTCGCTTCGTATGACAACAACATTAATTGCTATTTTATGCACATACACAGACAGACTTCTTCACAACTTTACTTCTTGGTAACTTACAAGTGCACTGGTTGACAGCATCCTCAATTAGCAGAGTCATTTCCATATCCTGGACATATACATTGATCAGAAAAGATGACAATTTATTTTTAGACAGACGCAGACAGCATATTTTAAATATATTTCCCATTTGGCAAAAATGGTGTTGTCGCTAATGTATGTACAATATTTCCAAAAACATTGGTACTTTCCCATAAATATCTTCCATATTTTTTTTTCAGTGAGTAATAAAAAAGGTTGAGGTGGGATGTGTTTTATCCCACCACATTATATCATTCCTATTTTTCCTCTGTGTTGGATGGCAATCGGGCGCCCCGATGCCAAGCTTCGGAAGCAACAGCATCTGGCTTCTTGGCAGATCCTGCAGGCAGACTTGTTGCCAGCCTCTAAGCTGTGTCTGGGTCTGTTGCATGGTTTGGCTGCAGATGGACTCTCTGGGTTGCCTTGTGCTTCTGGAAGCCGGTCCTGGCTTTCCTTTGATGCTGAGGACTTTACTCATTTTTATTCATTTGTGAAGACGGGCCCATCCAAATGCTTTATGAAACAAACGCTGGAGAACATTAATGGATCAAATTTTGCCTTTGAAAAGGCAGAGGTCAGTGTGTACTTGGACAGGAGACGTGGCATTCTGAAGATGGGTCTACACATGTCCGTGTGTCTTTCCATGAACTTCTATTCTAAGGAGCTTGGAAACAAGCCAGTGACGTGTTACGATCTCTCCCTTCCCCAGGATGAGGCTGTGTGGTTCCCTGGAGAGACAGAAACCCGGGAGAGCTCAGACTTCCTCAGATCGGTGCAACCTCCCATTTCTTTTGTCTTTTCAATAAATCAGATCCTGAGGAAATGAACACACATGACGAAGGCCCTCTCGTCTTCTCTCCTGTGCCATATTATGGCCCCTGTGAGTGTGAGATTATACCATGGCTACGAAGAAGGGTGAACGTTAAGTCTTAATTTAGTCTGAATTAAGCACACGTATCAAAGCCAGATCACTTCCGTTAGTGTTCCCTGAGGCTCTGGTCTCTGGAGAACGGCTATCAGATTTTCTTAGCAGTGCGAAACCCTTTCACTACTGATTTTTTAATAACCCTGATCCACTAAAAAACTCTATGCTCTGCACACACATACACGTCCATACCTTAATTAACACGTAATTTATTTTTAAGGGTTATTATCAGGATTTCATGATATTTCTTGAGTACATTCACTCCCTCATTGATTCATCTGTCAGCAGCCATTTACCAAACACTTATTATTTGCTAAAACAGAAAATTCTGCTGTTATGGACTTTCCATTCTACTGGGGGAAGATGAGAAATAGAAACAATTATCAAATCAATTAACAGAATAATTTTCGATAGTAATAGTGCTCTGAGGAAAAAAGACGGGGTCATGTGATGAAGAGCGTTCATGGGTAGCGACGTCAGATTGGTTGGGAAGGATTATTTAAGGAAATGACATTGAATGACAATGAAAGGAACCAGCTAATATGGGAGAACTTCGCTCCTGGAAGAGGAAGTTACAACGGGCCAAGACAATATGGTGGGAATGATGTTGGCACCATTTGAGGAACAGAAAGGTATTAGATGTTATATTAGAGAGTGAGGAGAATGGAGGTGCTGTTAGAGAGATAAGGGGGTGGGGGCGGATTCACAGGAAGTGCTGCATCACTGTGCGTCACGGTGAAATGCCTGCAGTTTATTTGAGAGCAATGGGAAGCTTTAAGAAGGAGAATGAAATGATCTAATTTATATGTTTTTAGAAAGTTACTCTGGCTACTCTGTAGCGGAATAAGAGGAGGAAAGATGAACTAGTTAGAGGTTGTTACAGTAGCGCAACAGACTGTTTCAGATGACGACACTAGTAATACCTGCATTTATTGAGTGCTTACTGTATATTAGGGACTGGGCCTGCTTTATCTAAGGTGATCCTCGTAAACAAAGAAAGCCTGACTTAGGGATTGTCTTCCCTACTTAATAAGTGAAAAAACAGGATTTCAACCTATGTGTGTTTAATTAGGCATGTTGCCTCCTCATGCTTTGAAACCAAACCAGAGAAGAAAAGATACATTCAGGTTTCAAAGCCTTGCATATCAATAAAATGAACAAAGTTCTTTCACAAACTCTATTTGCGATTATTAAAAAATAATGGCAGATTGCTCTCAGAAAACACAAATAACTCAGACAAAGACCTCGGTTTATCGAGGTTTAGGATGCCTTTTTGTGCGATTTAAGAATCAGAAATGCAATTCTGTTTCTAATACAAAAAGCTGGGTTTTCCTAGATCTTGCAAAGCTTTCCTTCACCCCTAAATTCCAATGGCTCTTTGAATGCCTCTTGATATACCCATGAGCATGGAAAAGAAGGATTTCTTCCCCTGAATTTTTCAGGTGACATATTTCACATGCCTTTTAGTCACTAAAGTTATCTATTTACTTGAGCTGAACGCTTCTGGAGATATTGAGAAAAGGAAGATCTAATATACCCAGAAGCAGGAGAGCGCTCCATCAGCAACTAGGGATGTTTACTGTTGCCTGTTGTTGCACATGTAACAACAACAAAGATAAGAACTGTAGGATAGTATCACTCCCACAGAGACATGGCTGACTAATGGGAGGAAATCTGTGTGACAGTGAGTTCTTCACCAGATTTCTCCCATCGAGAGTAACCTCAGACAAAAGAACTCTGTTCTCAAATCATCACTACTTAGTTAACTTGAATGATTCTTTTTTTTTTCTTTTTTTAAATTATTACAAATGTCATTTGCCCATCACTTTTATATTGGTTTCCACTTCTGGTATCGTATCACTTTCTATAAATAGCAGAAGCTTGTTCTTGTAAACTTACATTAAACATCATCTAACTCCCTCAATTAGTTGAAATAAGTCTAACCTAATTAATGTAAACTAAAGTTTTTATCCCCATTGAGCAAGCAGAATCCTCCATCAAGATGACATGTTTATTTAGACTCAAATGATCAAATACTTTGAATCAAATAAGCAGAGATTTTTAAAAATCAAATATTTGACTGAATTGACTGGTCATTTGCCTGAATGTATCAATTAATCTAATTAAAAAACTAGAACCAATTGTGTATATATGTGCAATCATAGCACTGAAATCACTTTCATTCAGAGTCCATTTTTTTTTTCTAGTAACTTTGACGGAATGTTTTCCTTGATACTAAAACTTTGTATACTCCACCTAGGAGCAAATACTTCCTCAGAATTCTGCTACTTAGTTTATATCGGTTGAAAATATTATGTCCGCTTAAAATATTAGCAATCTTCA
>NW_011888940.1:1279001-1280995 GCF_000151845.1 Pteropus vampyrus
AGATAAGAACTGTAGGATAGTATCACTCCCACAGAGACATGGCTGACTAATGGGAGGAAATCTGTGTGACAGTGAGTTCTTCACCAGATTTCTCCCATCGAGAGTAACCTCAGACAAAAGAACTCTGTTCTCAAATCATCACTACTTAGTTAACTTGAATGATTCTTTTTTTTTTTCTTTTTTTAAATTATTACAAATGTCATTTGCCCATCACTTTTATATTGGTTTCCACTTCTGGTATCGTATCACTTTCTATAAATAGCAGAAGCTTGTTCTTGTAAACTTACATTAAACATCATCCAACTCCCTCAATTAGTTGAAATAAGTCTAACCTAATTAATGTAAACTAAAGTTTTTATCCCTATTGAGCAAGCAGAATCCTCCATCAAGATGACATGTTTATTTAGACTCAAATGATCAAATACTTTGAATCAAATAAGCAGAGATTTTTAAAAATCAAATATTTGACTGAATTGACTGGTCATTTGCCTGAATGTATCAATTAATCTAATTAAAGAACTAGAACCAATTGTGTATATATGTGCAATCATAGCACTGAAATCACTTTCATTCAGAGTCCATTTTTTTTTTCTAGTAACTTTGACGGAATGTTTTCCTTGATTCTAAAACTTTGTATACTCCACCTAGGAGCAAATACTTCCTCAGAATTCTGCTACTTAGTTTATATCGGTTGAAAATATTATGTCCGCTTAAAATATTAGCAATCTTCACTACAACTTATTGAAATGTAGCTGGTTTCATGGCCTTATTATCACAGACATTAGAATCTGGACATACTGACTTTGAGATTCTCATTTAGGCCTGAGCAGTGAATTATTACTTCATAAAAATATTACAAAACAAAAGTGGGGATGATCTTGAAGACTGAAGTGTCTTCTTTACTAAATTGGTTCCAAACCTTCGTAAATGTCTCTTTTCTGGATTCAAACCTAATAGCTTTGAGGTTTCTTCTTTCTTTGAAAGCATGATATTTTAGTTAAGGTGGGAGGGTCGGCTGTAGGAGAGAGGTCTAGTCAGCGAGGTGACTGTCAGGGTCCCTAGGGCTTTTCTCTTCAGTGCGGGCAGCGTTTGGTTGGGTGACAGAATGCTGCGTTATGTGAGTTTCGCATTGCAGCGTTTCGTGGGCAGGCTTCTGGCGCAGTGGACAATTATAAACCCTTCAGAGCAAATGCTCTCTTGGATGTATCATCCCTACGGTGTGGTGAGGTGATCGGCATTGCTGGTCCCAGTTCTAGGACCCCCTTAACACCAGCAAGGTAGGATCGATCTGTGGAATGCTGGGAAGGTTTTCGGCTCCCAGGAAAACAGCCCTAATGAGACTGGACAAAGGGTCAGAGCATGTCTTAGTACACATTAAGAAACTTATTTAAGTTTCTTCTCCTCTCTCCCCACCTGGAAGTTCCCGTCGACTTCCTGCTTTCACTGACACCTGGTGGCGTTCTGAGGACCCTGCTTTCCTCACAGCTCTCACCAATGGATGCTATTTTTATCCTAAAACCTACATAGCACAAGCTCTAGAGGCGCCGCGGGTGTCCTTGCTCGCTTTGCTGCTTCCTCTTTCCTTCTTCAAAACCCTCTTTTGAAATACATGCCATTAAGCTTTAGTACTCATTGTTCCTCCTCGTTTTTGAGCCTATTGATTTCCCAGTTTCTTTCGGTCATTCAGATATGACTTTGGCACCTTGCTCCTAACCCCCCTCTCCCAAAGTCATTATGCATGGTGACTGCATCCTCCACATCGATGATCCAGCTAACATCCTGGCCTCTTTAGTTCCTCAGTCTCTACTTTTCCACAGATCTTTTCTTCTAGAGGTCAGCCACACGCTCCCTAGACCTTGTCACTAACAGCTGGACAGCTTCTGAAATCTCAAGTTTAGGAATCTCATTCTTTGACCACCACCTCCTATCTTTCTTGTTAATGTTCTATTGTCCCCTCTGATAGTACCGTGACACTGGCACGGCTGAGAATCCAC
>NW_011888940.1:1282880-1288433 GCF_000151845.1 Pteropus vampyrus
AGTCTTATGGTAGCTCCATTATAAGTAACTAACTGCTTTTCTCTCGCTGCTTTTAAGATTCTCTCTTTGTCTTTAACTTTTGGCATTTTAATTATGATGTGTTTGTGTGGGCCTCTTTGGGTTCATCTTGTTTAGGACCCTCTGTGCTTTTTGGGCTTGTACATCTATTTCCTTCATCAGGTTAGGGAAGGTTGGATCTTGTGGGACCCAATGGCACAGTCTTGCCTGAGCCGGGTGCTCTAAGTGTGTCTTTTGTGAAGGTTGTGTAGTTGAGCCTTAATTGCTATTGGCATGTCAGTGGGAGGGCTTGACCCTCAGGTTGATTGGTTGTGAGGACTGGCCATAACTACAGTGGAGGAGCTACTATTCAGGGAATGACCCTACGGAGCAGGATTTGCTTTAGCAGAGCTCTGGTGCTTGCCCAGTCTGCCCTTTGGGTAAGTTGAGTGGTGCTCTGGTGTGGTCTGAAGCCAGCCACCTTGTGTTGGTTCTGGGGCCTTTGGAGAGGGGCCCTGTTGTTGGCCAAGGTCAGCCACTGCCTGTGCCAGAGGCCACATGGTATAAGCTACAAAGTGATCTGCAGATGGTTCTCACTTGTGCTGGGCTTAGAGGTGCCTGGTAGAGGCCAAGCTGTAAACTGAGGCTGGCTGCTGCTAGTGCCAGGCTTGGTGCTGCTCAGCAAAAGGTACAAGGCACACAGAGGCCAGATGCTTCTTGTTTGGGGTTTGTGAACCTTTGAGAGATTCTAGGAAAGTTTGTGACATGAGCCAAGATAGGCCATTTGTATGGAAAAGCCACTGGAGGTGGCTTGGGTGGGCCCATAAGTTGAGTGGGACAGTCTCAGGGAATCACCTGAGTAGGTTGAACAGTGTTAGCCAGGTTGGTGGAGACTCAGATATGGCAGCTGCCTAAATCTGCACACTGGGATGGGCAGTGTGCTTAACAAAGGAACAGTGCCCTCTGCTTGGGAACAGGCTGCTCCTCCTGCCCTCACCCTGAAGCCAGACAGTTCAGTTTCTCTCCATATGTCCCTGGCAACTTCTGAGCAGCTATCCCAGCACTGGAGCTCAGAGTCTGCTTGTGGGCCCTTTAAGAGGAACACCTGGGACTCCAGCCACCCTCTATCATCTCACTCAGCCACAATCTCCACTGGTTTGTACAGAAAGAGGAGTTGTGGGGACTCCTCTTTCTGGCACTGGAACCCTGGCTGAGGAGCCTGGCATAGGGCTGGAACCCCTCACTCCTCCAAGGGAACTTCCTCAGCCAAGATATCCCCCCGATATTTAACCCCCATATGTGGATATGGAACCAGTCTGTTCTGTGTCTCCATTCCTCCTACCACCCCAGAGGTGGCTTCTTTTGTGTGTCCCCAGCTGTAGGACATCTGTTCAGCTAGACTTCAGGTGAATCTCTATGATGGTTTTTCTGTAGTTTAGTTGTAATTTTGAAGAGGCAAGTACAGCGTTTACCTACTCCACCATCTTGACCAGATATACCTCTGCTTTCTAAGGCCAGTTCCTCTATTTATCATCTGAATCTCATCCCTTGTGCTCTTCTGAAGGACTTTACTCCTGCAATTATTTTCTCTTTTTCTTCCTTAATTTCTCTCTGTCTTATATTCATTTTCATTAGCAAACAAACAAGAATCAATAATGTCCATACTAAACACAAAGCTCCTGACAACTTTTCTCATTCTACGTCCAACTTTTATGTGCTTCCTTTCAAAAGAAATTCTTTGGAATAATTGTTATGAATCATTGTTTCCATTTCTTTACCTCTTAGTCTCTCCTAAATCAGTCTAATAAAAATTTCATCCCCTCCATTGCACTGGAGTGGCTTTTTTCGAGGTTACCGACACCGAAGCCACGAATCGGCTCTTTGTCCTCCTCCTAGACCTCGCTGCAGCATTTGCCATGGCTCACTACCCATCCTTTCAAAACACTTTCTTCTCTGGGCTTCCAGGACACGACGTCAGCCTGGTTGTCCTCCTACCTCATTGGCTCCATGCTAAACACCTCTCATGGCTCCTACTCTCCACTTCTCTCTATGTGTTGGGGTGTCCCCAAACTCTATTCTTGACTTTCTAATTTACCTACATCCTCCCAAAGCAATCTCATGGAGTCTAAACTTATCTTAGCTGCTGACCATTATTTTTATTTATCCAGCTCTGATATTCCTTTGAGCTCAAGATTCAGATGCTTATCTGCCTGTTCAGCATCAGATAACTAACAAGCATCTCACAATCAACAGTGTCAACACTGAACTCTTGACTTTTCCCTCCCCTCAGATTGCTTCTCCATCACAACCAAGCTTCCCCCCTTTCCATAAATGACATCACTGTCCACCCAATTGCTCAGACTAAAATCTTTGGAGTCATTGTTGATTTTTATGTTTTCTGCAAACTCTACATCCAACCCATGAGTAAGTCTTATTGGCTCTACTTCTAAAATACATCCCCAAACTGACCACATCTAACTATCTCAACTACTACAACCAAGGACCAAGGTCCCATCATCTGTCATCTGAACTGTTTCTCTGCCTCTCTTCTCGCCCCCTACTGGCCATCTTGAACAGGGCAAATGAAGTAATTTTTCTAAAGCATATATAAGATTATGTCACTCCGCTGCCTAAAGCCCTCTGATGTCTTTTAATTATGCTGAAAATGAAATTCGAAGTGGCCACTGTAGTCTGGATGCTGTCATCCCCTCTAACCTTCCCTGGACACCATACCCCTCACAGTCTTTTCAGCCATACTCTTATCCTCAGTTGGGACACTGCACCTGCTGTCTCGATGGTTTGGAGTCCTTGTCCCTCGGATCTTTGTGTGCCGGCCTCCCTTTCACTTAGGCCTCAGCTCTAACGGCCCCTCCTCAGAAGGGCTTCCTCAGGTGCTTGCTCGAGGAGTGCCCAGGCTTCAACCCCAGTACCCAGGTGCTCTCTCTTATAGGGCCCTATTTTACCTCAGGGCACCCAGAAGTACCTGCAACGATCACATTTGTTTGTTTTTTTAGGCTTGCACCTTGTCTTCCTTAATTAGAATATAGGATGTCTGACAGACTGACAGCTAAGATTATGCTTCTTCCCATCTACCATAGAAAAATTCTGTACAGTTTAATAAAATGAACCTATCCCTTTAATGCGAACATTCTCCTCAGCAATTCTCATGTTAATGAAAACATCAAAAATACCCAGTGAGTAACCTACGAGGCTCAGGGTGAAATATGAGTAGATCGTAGATATATCTATATATGAATAATTGATCTCTTTTGTATTTCATGATGATTAATTGGTACGAACAGGTATTTGGAGAGTCGTGACTAATCTTTGAGAGACTTTAGTGAGGTCTGCAGTTGAGCTCAACTTTGGTCATGTCAAATACTTGAAGTACGTGATTAAGATGAGTATGTTGCCGTGAACTCTTACAAGTTTGCTTTGCTCACTTTCTAAAGTATAGTTTATATTCAGGCTGACACTAGATTTAACTGATGCCTCCTGAAGACACTGAGCTCTCCCTGCTCCAGGCCTGCATGTCTAGGACGTGGAGGACTAGGGGGAGCATGAGTTCTGAAGATGGAGCTTCCTTAGTCATGAGACGGTAAAGCCTATGAAAGTGCTGGGTGCCTAATTCCCAGGGATCACCTTGGGGTGAGGCCAATATGGGTAATGCCAGAAGCTTTGGAGGTGGTGCCGTGTGGCTAGAAACACCTTCAGCGAAGCTTAAGAATATTACGAGATACAAACCGAAGGAGCAGGGGTAATGGCAAAGGCATCCAAAGAATCCCTCTGCCCTGGGAATACATGCAGGAGGAAATCCTGTCCAGCGAGGGAAGTGAGTCAGAGCTTGCTTGCAACACCAGAGAAGGAGGACAGTCCCATTGTAGGAGCAACTTGGTGGTTTATACTCCTGGGCTTTAAAAAACTCTCAGATTTCTTCACGTTCTGAATCCTAGAAAAGGTGTCTCGGCAAGGGTCTTTAAGAAAACCTGTCTGTGGGGGGAGGAACAGGTCTGGGGCCACACTCTGAAGGACCGTCGCTCAGGACAGCACCAGGAGGGGCCCCTTTAAGGCATTTCCGGTGTACCCAGGGCCTTTCTGGGGAGTTGGCAGCTATTCAGGAACTGTGCCTTACCCCATCTTGTTAGAATATGAAACTAAAACTGGATATGGTGCATTTAGGAAGGTGATCTGCAGTTTACATTGTGCTTAAAGTTCCTGAAGCTATCTATAGTAAATGCTTAAAATAGGCTGTAGGAAATCACTTAAATTGTCTTGCAAACAGCCATCTAATGCTTAAACAAAGTCCAGGTAAAGATGAGAAAAAGGCTGCCAGCAAGGAGTGTTCTGTCTGCCTGGGAAGCCCCAGGGAGCGGCAGGAGGAACATCCCGAGGGGAATCGCCACCCTGGACTTGAAAACAAACTCCACTCACTCGAGTCTCTTTTCATCCCACTTGATCTCAGACTCATTCTCAGAAACTGAGGAAGTTGAATACCTTTTCACTGTTCACAAAGTGACTGATGAAAATGTCCCCGTGTGTGTCGGGGAGTTCTATTTAAAGGATATACCCCGAATGTACCATTTTCACCGGCCGTGGAGGGTCTTGTGACTCATTCTGCCATTTGGTATGAAATTCTCATGTGAACCATGGGTGGCCCTGGAGGAGAGAAGGAGCCTGATGCCACCACCACTCATCTCCTTATGAGGAAAGGGCAAACTGATGGTGACAGCAAGCAAACCAACCAACCGCCACGTGCCTGGGCAAATAGCACCTGATGAGCCACAGAGGAGAAGTGGGACATGGCACCACACGGGGCTCCTCCCATGAGCATCTCTCACGGCCCCTGCTTAGAGTTTCATTTGCTCCTCATATCATGTTAAGGGATGAAAAGAAGCTATTTGTTACTCTAACAGGTTCAGACTCTCGATATATGCCATCACCTTGATAGAGTATTTCAAGTGTGATTTAGCGGCATTTATTTGATATTTAGTCAACAATCACTTGTCCATTCTCTATGAGTCAGCCTCGTGGAATGCCTGGAGATCCAGAGAAAGGAAAGATAGAGTTCCTGTTGGCACAGTGAGAAACGCAGACCAGCAAATCAACAGTGATGGCTCCGAGAGCCGTGCTGTCTGGGAGGTGTGCAGAGCACGTCATGGGGGCAGATCAAGGTTAAGTTGCAGAAGTTAGCCAAGAGAAGAGGAGGAGAAAATGCATTCCCGGGCCTGGAAGAACTGATGCTGGGTTTGGATGTGTGAAGGAGCAAGGAGGTCCTTTCAGAGATCGGCTGGAGGGAGGGGTGGGTGTGCGGGCACCCGGGAGAAGCTGAGGTAGGTGGAGTCAAAGCAATAAAGATCCTTCTAGGCTATACTGAGGGTGCTGGCATTTACTCTGAAGTCTGTGGGAAACTTGGTATGTTCAGGCTTATATTTTAGAAAATCATTCTGGTAACGTTATAGAGGACACAATAAAGAGGAACAAGACTAGAAGTTTAGAATGAGGGTGAAAGTGTAAGATTGACAGACACGTCAGAAGTAGAACTGACCAGAGTCAACG
>NW_011888940.1:1288483-1301007 GCF_000151845.1 Pteropus vampyrus
GCAACACCAGAGAAGGAGGACAGTCCCATTGTAGGAGCAACTTGGTGGTTTATACTCCTGGGCTTTAAAAAACTCTCAGATTTCTTCACGTTCTGAATCCTAGAAAAGGTGTCTCGGCAAGGGTCTTTAAGAAAACCTGTCTGTGGGGGGAGGAACAGGTCTGGGGCCACACTCTGAAGGACCGTCGCTCAGGACAGCACCAGGAGGGGCCCCTTTAAGGCATTTCCGGTGTACCCAGGGCCTTTCTGGGGAGTTGGCAGCTATTCAGGAACTGTGCCTTACCCCATCTTGTTAGAATATGAAACTAAAACTGGATATGGTGCATTTAGGAAGGTGATCTGCAGTTTACATTGTGCTTAAAGTTCCTGAAGCTATCTATAGTAAATGCTTAAAATAGGCTGTAGGAAATCACTTAAATTGTCTTGCAAACAGCCATCTAATGCTTAAACAAAGTCCAGGTAAAGATGAGAAAAAGGCTGCCAGCAAGGAGTGTTCTGTCTGCCTGGGAAGCCCCAGGGAGCGGCAGGAGGAACATCCCGAGGGGAATCGCCACCCTGGACTTGAAAACAAACTCCACTCACTCGAGTCTCTTTTCATCCCACTTGATCTCAGACTCATTCTCAGAAACTGAGGAAGTTGAATACCTTTTCACTGTTCACAAAGTGACTGATGAAAATGTCCCCGTGTGTGTCGGGGAGTTCTATTTAAAGGATATACCCCGAATGTACCATTTTCACCGGCCGTGGAGGGTCTTGTGACTCATTCTGCCATTTGGTATGAAATTCTCATGTGAACCATGGGTGGCCCTGGAGGAGAGAAGGAGCCTGATGCCACCACCACTCATCTCCTTATGAGGAAAGGGCAAACTGATGGTGACAGCAAGCAAACCAACCAACCGCCACGTGCCTGGGCAAATAGCACCTGATGAGCCACAGAGGAGAAGTGGGACATGGCACCACACGGGGCTCCTCCCATGAGCATCTCTCACGGCCCCTGCTTAGAGTTTCATTTGCTCCTCATATCATGTTAAGGGATGAAAAGAAGCTATTTGTTACTCTAACAGGTTCAGACTCTCGATATATGCCATCACCTTGATAGAGTATTTCAAGTGTGATTTAGCGGCATTTATTTGATATTTAGTCAACAATCACTTGTCCATTCTCTATGAGTCAGCCTCGTGGAATGCCTGGAGATCCAGAGAAAGGAAAGATAGAGTTCCTGTTGGCACAGTGAGAAACGCAGACCAGCAAATCAACAGTGATGGCTCCGAGAGCCGTGCTGTCTGGGAGGTGTGCAGAGCACGTCATGGGGGCAGATCAAGGTGAAGTTGCAGAAGTTAGCCAAGAGAAGAGGAGGAGAAAATGCATTCCCGGGCCTGGAAGAACTGATGCTGGGTTTGGATGTGTGAGGGAGCAAGGAGGTCCTTTCAGAGATCGGCTGGAGGGAGGGGTGGGTGTGCGGGAACCCGGGAGAAGCCGAGGTAGGTGGAGTCAAAGCAATAAAGATCCTTCTAGGCTATACTGAGGGTGCTGGCATTTACTCTGAAGTCTGTGGGAAACTTGGTATGTTCAGGCTTATATTTTAGAAAATCATTCTGGTAACGTTATAGAGGACAGAATAAAGAGGAACAAGACTAGAAGTTTAGAATGAGGGTGAAAGTGTGAGATTGACAGACACGTCAGAAGTAGAACTGACCAGAGTCAACGAGCCACTGTATAAAGTGGGAAGAGGAGTGGGTGTAATGCCCGGGCTCTGACTTAGGCGAGCCCACTTTTGTTTATAAATTAAAGCCTTATAAATTAAAGGAGACTTTTTCAAAGGAGACAACACTTTAAAAAGTTTCCATAGTAAACATATTAAAGTGTCCAAGGCAAACTCAAATATCTTAATTTTACAAGCTTATTCCGGTTTGACTTTGAATCAAGAGGCAGAGAGCTCTAAGTACCCAAGAGGAATCTGGATTGCACACTTGAGTTATGATGGCTTGATGTTCTCAGGGTATATTACAATTCCCACTTAGATGGAGTGTGACCTTGAACGCACAAAGGATGAGGATCCCAAGAATAGAGATTCTGCAGCCATGCAAACGAGATATATAAATATGAATGTCAAGCCACTCCAATGCATGAAAGGCTTTTAACATGCCTGAGAGTTCCAAAGTGCACTGGGCCTCACATAAGCACAATGGAATGATAATGAAGACAACCAGTAGCGGGGACCACCCACCCGCGGTTTTATAGCTGTAACTAGGAATGAAGGGTCTCCCTGGAACTATTGACACTGGATGGCATTGTCATTTTTAGCACATGCTGGAGCTGTGATTGTGAAAGGAATTGTCTCTGTTAAACCGGAGCCAGACTATTTATGGACGTCCCTGCTCCCACCGCATTCCTGTGCCATGGCCATAGGTAAGGAAAAATGGAAAATGGCTGCGTGGTTGCCATACATTTTCCCATCAACCCCCTGTCCATGCTTAATTAACCGAGGAAGAAATATGCTTCAGAGGCCTCTTTCTGGAGGGCCTCGAGCTTAACTTCGGCGTAGGCCCCTAGCTTCCTATTTATTCCCTGGTTTTCTGAGAACTCTTGGGTCACAGTCCAGTCTCGGGCCACCCAGAAAGCTACAGGTCAAAGGAATGCCCTTCACCTTGATTCGATTTTCCTTCTCCAACTCTAAGAAGAGATAAAATTACTTGCTTTAGTATGTGGAATGCAAATATTAGATGATAATAACTTCATGGTCCTTGTTTTAGAAACACACGTGTGCGAGAACACACACATGCGTGTGTGCACGTATGCACAAAATGTTCCCACAGCCCGTGCTCTAGAAGTGAGCACACGGAAAGAGTTTTTGTGCCAGTCTTTTTATTTTTCTGTAGTTAAGAGCATTCGGTGCATGAAGAGTGTGCCGAAGCTTCAATAGTTTTTTCAAGTCTTTCCTATTGGTTTTTTGACTCAGCAGTCCGAGTAGATGGACCAGAAGGAAGACTGAGTGCTGAGAAGTAAGTGGTCACTTTTGGTTTCAGCCTGGTCTTGGGACCAGGCCAAAGAAAAGGACTTTGGGGTCAAGTAAGTTTATGCATTTTCTTCTCCTCTAAGAATTGCGGTTTCGTTCACCAGCTGCACATTTGGCTTTTTTCTTCTTTTTTTTTAAAGTGACTTCTAGAATGAGGAATTCATTCATTTCAAGAGAGGTTATGTGCCTGCCACTGGAGCTGAAACAGCCCCTTTCTGGCGCTCACTGGGGTTGCTCCATGTAGCAGGAATTCTGTCGGGGCTCACAGAAAATTTGCAAATAGAGACACCCACCCGACAGGCATCGAGGCCAGAAACGTACTGATGTAAAACAAAAATGAACAATCTCTGCCAAGTAGGTTAGTCGTTTCACAGGGACTCAGGGACAGCAACACGAGGGGTGAAGTCATCAGGGAATGGCCCAGTGAGACCTACAGCTAGCAGTCGATGAGTGTTCTGCAGTTTGGGGGATGCCGTGGAGCCATCGTGAATATATAACAAGCCACAGAGACGGCGCCCCGACCGCAGTGAAGCACGTCTGTCGGAAGAGTCGGCTCCGGACTGAGACACACCTGGCTTGGATTTTACTTCTGCCTTTCATGAGCTGTATAGCCACTGATATGCCAGTCTTGTCAAGACTTGGTTTCCTCATCAGTAAAACTGGGTATGAAAATAATATAACTTTCTCATGGAATTACTGTGAAGTGACGTGAAACAGTGACTGGAGCATCTCAGTAAAATAGTGAATGAAGTGTTAGTTTATGATTACGTGACATCGCTGCCGCCAGAGCCAAGAGTATGGATAGGGGACGGTCCTGGGTTTGCGCACAGAGTAGGGAACGCGTGCCTCGTGACCCTGAATTTTGATCAGAATTGTGACCTTCCAAATTAGGCATGGCTTTGGAATAAAACACTGATTCTGGATTTTGCTGGCCTTGATCATCTCCGACCCGCCCCCACAGACGCACGCACCGCCCACCCGCTTCACCGCTGATCCCAGTTCCTCAGGGTTCACAGGACCGTGTCAGGCCACCTTCACCACCAGAGACACCGTCTGTAACATGTTTTGTCTTCATCTCCCTAAACGAACAGGAAAAGTACATGCCTGAGGACCCACACGCCTTATTTCATCACTTTCAGTCAATTTTTATGTTGTCTGCAGCACAAATTTTGCTGAATTTCCAGCAAGAGCCCTTTACCCAATGGGCCTGAAGTTACAGATGCTCAGAAGACTCTCCATTTCTACCCTCAAAGGAACTTTTGTTTGACTGGAGCCCAGCAAAAAGCGCCCCAGATTGTAGTTCTGATTTTGAGTGAGCTTCAGATGTATCTATGTCTCACAGACAAGGAGAGTTACTGGTAGGTTAAGGGAACCAAGGGCAGATACACACAGCTTCCTACTTCCAGGGTGGAGGAGGAAGCAAGGGGAGACGGTGGAGGGAAGGAAGCAGCGAGATGGGCGGCAGATTAAAAATGTAGACAGAAATGCAAAAAAATTACCTATGTGCTTATTACAGGTGGAATCGGACATGGCTTTAGAGAACAAAATCCCAGAATTCAGAAATAATAATTTTTTGGACCTAATGACTCCAACTAAAAGAGAAATAATTTTTAATGGCAAATTTGGTTATTTTTGACTCCTTTAATTTCTGAAGATGAATGTATATTTCATCTCCAATGCAGTATTACAGCTATCACAGAATGTGAAATTGAGGATACAGTTTGGCAAATTGTAATTCATGCAAAAAATCAGATATTGATACCCAAATAATGATTCCCTCTTACCACTGTCCTGTAAAACACTCTGTGCTTATGTGTAATGTCTGGATACCACTTGTGACAACATTGGGTGTTATCTAAAAATCATGGGATTGTGAGGTTGTAACTAATAATTCTTGATGTAAATTCTATGGTGTTCTCTGATTTTCATTACTAGTGTTTGAAATTTAAGTTTGTATAGAACTGAGTTAATAGTCATTTATATATACCCAAGGACTCTGAATGCTTTTGAGTTAGGTTAAAAATTTCTAGAAAAGCCTCAGTATCTGACACAGATACCTTTGTTTCCAGTGGCATCTAGTCTGTTTATTCTCAAAAAGCAACTGGACATAGCCGTATTATTCATAACAGCCAAAAGGTGAACACAATCCAAAAGTCCGTGGACAGATGAATGAATGAATGAAATGTGGTGTCCACATACAATGGAATAATAGTCAACCATAAAAAGGAGGAAATTCTGATATATGCAACGACAAAGCAACCTTAAAAACATTATGCTAAACGAAGTAGAGAAGTCACAAAAGACAACCGTTGCATAATTCCGCTTACATGAGATACCTAGAATAGGCTAATTCAGAGAAATGGAAAAAATAGAGATTACCAAGGACTAGGGAGAGTGGAGTTATTGTGTGGTGGTTTACAACGTTTCTGATGTAAAAGTTCTAGAAATCGATAGTGATGGTTACACAACATTAGAAATGCCATTAAATTCTACCCTTAAAAATGATTAAAATGGTAAGTGTTATGTCATGTACAGTTTACCTCAATTAAAAAGAAACAAACGAGCCAGAGAAACACCACTAAGCTCTGACTACTGGGACCTGTTCTTTGTACGTAAAACCTGTGTGAAGAGCAGAGGTTTGTTTTGTATCTCGGTGTTCTGACGACAGATCTTTAAACCGTTCTTCGCAAAAAAACGAGGTCGGGGTTCAGAGAGAGTGAACGAGGTGCAGACAGAGATGAAGAAAGGTGTTCTCGAAACATTTAGATGGTTGCTATTACGGCTGAGGGGAAAAGGGCGAGGGACGGGAGGGTTTAAATGAAGACGTAAAAAAATATCAGAGTCTTAAAAGAAAAAAAAGGATCAGCAGTGAGAACTATAGAGACAAAAAATGAATAAGAGAACTAGTTGTGGAATAATTAGAAGCTCTATATGCAATACTAGAAGCTTCCTGCTCGTGCATTTTTTCTTAATTGCTGGGGGAGAAGGTAACTTCCTTTTTTCTTTTCAAACGTCTAGTGCTATTTTTTTTTTAAACACCACTAAGTATGTTAGCCTGTCCTAAATACTCACTCATAGTGATTAACCCAATGTCCCCCGAAAGTTTGTCATGGATGAGCCCTCTTAGCTTGCGAGATTTTGCTGTAGAACTGCTCAAGGTCACCAGCCTGGTCCAACAAAACTGGGATTATTCAGATTTAAAGTTCTTCAGTTTAAGAAATGTGTCCTAAACCGCAGTTGTTGGTACCCTTGGCAATGACATCAGGGAAGAATACAGAGAAGACCGTCCGATGGGCTTTGAAAGGGACAGTGAGCGTTCCAGTGACATCAGCCAGTTCAGTATACAGTGATGAAGTTTTGAGTGTCAAAGTAAATAATGTGGCAGCAACTAAGATGCCAGGTGGGAACCCGTTTAGAGAGAACCAATAAGAGTCAATCAAAGTAAGATTTTTGGGAGTGGGGTGCGCATGCGCCTAGTTCCTTCAAACCCTCACCATCATCCGTACGATGGGAAGAGAGGCGAAAAACATGAATTTATCTATGAAGTCCGTTCCTTCTAGAGGCAGGCGTTGGGGAAAGAACCAGGGACACAGCTGGGTGGGGCTACACCGTGGGAGAGCTTGAGGAGGGTATGTGACCAGCCTCTCTGGACTTAAGTTGACAGTGACCGTAGCTCGAGTCCCACCGGTGGCTGTGAAACAGAGCCGTGCAGACTGGAAAGCCCTGGGCAGGAGTCGGGTAGACGAGGAACATAGCAGAACTGCTGACTGCCCGTCATAGACTCGCTCCAAGGGGATTCGAGAGAGGTCCCTTACGCTGACCGAGCTCAGAAAGAACGCCCGTGTGACCCTGAGTCCCCCTCCAAACGATTCACACGTACGGATAACTTTTGGCTGGTGGTTGCAGCTGCTGCTGACAGCTTCGCGCGGCTGCCCGCTGCCCTGCATTGCACAATGGGGAGTCGTCCTGCTTCTCCCCACCAAGGCTGGCCAGGAGTCTGTCTGTTGCCACTGCTGCTGCCGCCGCTGCTGCTGCTGTTTCTCAGCTGTCCACAGCAAGGCCATGTGCTTGGAGTTGGGCACAGTGTGCCTTTGAGGTGGCTCTTTGGCCCATTCATTGCAGCTGCCCCACCTGTGCTGGCACGGAGCAGCTGCCGGGCCCCTGCTCACGCCCCGCCCACAGAGCCCAGCATGCGCCCCGCGCCCTTGGTTCTGGCAGGCTGCTTCAGCCATGCCTTGCTGTCTACTGTGACCTCGTCTCCTGTCTGGCACTGGCGGCTCCCTTTCTGCCAGTCGTTTGGCATTTCCCGGGCCCAGGTCATAAGTCTGATGTCCATGGAGGCTGGTTATTTGCCCACGCTTATTCCGTGACTTCAAAAGACTCGACTAACTAGGAACCTCAGAGATGTGAGCTCCTGATGGCAGGGGAGACTGGTCAAGAAAACATGGTTGAACCGATGGAAAGGTGTCACTCCAGCTGCCAAAACAACTCAGAATTTGCTCCTCATGAACAATGGGCTAGTAGGAACCCCATTGTTTCCTAGGGAGCATGTTGGCCTCCCTACCTCCCTGCTGACGTTCCGTGGTGTATTTATTGGTGCTGGTCTTTAAATGCAATCTTGCCTTAATTAAAGGTTCTTCTGCCTCTTAGCAACTTTTTGACTACACAACAAAATTTATCGGTAATTTAAAATCTTATATAATTTCTGTAAATCGCTGGCTATGGGGGTGGGGAGCATTTCATTGATGAGTGCTGGAAAGTGAACTCTGTTTTTTCCCAACTCAGCATAATGAGCTGAACTTACAAGTTAGATAAACATAACCTCCATGGACACTATGTCTATTTCAGACTACAGGACACACTCTATTTCTACAGGATTGTCTTGACTAAGTATCATGTTTATACTATATTAAATTAAAAATATTTCCCCAGAGGGAGCGACATTATCAAGATGACAACATAGGTGGTCCCCTACTTCCTCCCCCTCACAAAAGACCAACTGTCCACTATCCATAGACAAGACACCATTGTGAAAACCCGGGATGTGGGAGTGAGGCTGAGACACTTCTGGACCGAAGAGATGGAGAAGGACCACGTCAGAAGAGGAGGAGCAGCTACGCTCTGGCCAGTCGCCTGCCCCCCAGGCCAGCACAGGGCTGCACTGTGAGGACCCCCTGGGCCTGCAGTATCTCCAGTGGGAAAAACAGAGACCACAGTGGACGTCCACTCTCTGAGCATCACCAGGTGTTTCCCAGGAGGCCCACTTGGGTCTCACCTCACAGGGATTCCTGGGGAAATCGCGGGAGATCAGGTAGAGATGGAGAAGCGAAGCGGGCTCGCAGGAACCAGTGTCAGACTTCATTCCTGCGGCACGGAGCCCCGAGCAGAGATCTCGGCCAGCAGCTCGGCCCTTGTACACTGTTGGTGGGAGTTTAAATTGATGCAGCCACTATAGAAAAGAGTATGGAGGTTCCTCAAAAAAGTGAAAAGAAGACTACCATGTGATATAGTAATTCTACTTCTGGGTATATACCCAAAGGAAGTCAAATCACTATCTGTAAGAGGTATTTGCACCCCCATGTTCATTGCAGCATTGTTTACATGGGCCAAGACATGAAAGCAACCTAAGTGTCCATCAATGGATGAATGGATAAAGAAAACGTGATGTGTGTGTGTGTGTGTGTGTGTGTGTGTGTGTGTGTACACACACAATGGAATATTATTCAGACATAAAAAGAAGGAAATCCTGCCATTTGTGACAACATGGACAAACCGCAAGGGCTTTATGCTAAGTGAAATGTCCGATGGAGAAAGATGAATACTGAATGATCTCACTTATATGTGGAGTCTAAAAAAAATACCTAATAAAAAAAGAGAGCAGATTGGTGGTTGTTGCCTGGGGCGGATCAGGGTGGGGGTGGTCAAAAGGTATAAACTTCCAGTTATAAGATGAGTGAGGTCTGGGATCTAATGTGCAGCTTGGCGACTGTAGTTAATAATACATATTGTATATTTGAAAGTTGCTCTCTTAAGAGAGTAGGTCTTAAAAGTTCTCACCACACACACACACACACACACACACAATTGTAGCAATGTAAGCTGGTGGGCATGTCAACTAATCTATTGTGGTAATCATTTCACAACATATATACACATCAAATTATTATATTGTACACCTTAAACTTATACAATGTTATATGTCAATGACATCTCAGTAAAGCTGGAAAAGAGAAAAAAAATATTTCCCCAGAATTTCTGAGCCGAATTTTTAAAACAAGCTAGCTTCAAGACCTCTCGTGTCTTAAAAGCTGCCTGAATAAAATAAGAAAATTGCTACTAACTTGATATTCAGTCCTGCTCTGTATAAATGCAGACTAAAACATAAGGTCATCCAGTTGATAAAAAGGTAAAACAGTCGAAGAAAAAACATATTAATCAAAAAATTATCATTTCAGTGAGACTTGACCCTTGTCTTCAAGGTACTCATGGCAAAAAGGAAAAAGCTGATAAATTACAGATAACTGCAGTTCTCAGTTTGAATTTTCCTGTTCTTGCAGAGGTTTCAGGGGCTTAAAAATTAATACTTGATTTATTAAAATTAAGAATTCACAAGTTCAAAAACCTAATTTTAAGGTTAACCTTAAACTTTTAGGTTCAACTTACAAATCTTTTTTTCCTATTTATATATCTACTACATTTTTACCCCAAATATTAAGACGTCTTTCACTTAAATATTTCTCTTAAATATTTCAAATCGTACTTATAAAAATAATATACTCAGTTTTTAAAAGTGCTTGTCTGATTAATAAAACCTTTCCCCAAGTACCTATGCTGCTTTTTTAAATCTAATGAAAGGAAACATACATATAATAAATATTAAGCTCTTTAAACGGTTTATATATTGTTTACAACACTGGTAATATTTTTCTATATTTTTCAACTTAGAATCATAAATCAGATTATTAAGAGAATTTCATATTTTAAATTGAAATGTAAGATTAGAATGACATTCTGTTGCATATCAAAATGTGTCTATTTCTCTTAAATATTCCAAATATTCAGTAGAGCAACTATATACATATTATTTCCAAGTTTAGCTAAAATCTTAATATATTTGTTTGATTTATTTCAACATTTAAATATTTAATTCTTTATCTTCCAAGGGTTAAAAAAAAACCTTACTAAAGAAACAGCTTTGTCATCCCAACCCAGGTAAGTATAATGAGGTTTCCTAAAGACCTAGAGACACCCCTCGTCAGTTAATGCAACTTGATTCTTGCTGCGATCGTGATGAGACACAATGAGATCACTTTGTTGTCAATATAAAAGGTAATCCAAAGTTTGGTAAAGGGATTGGTCTCTTGTCCACGTTTCAAGACTTAAATTCTATCATTACCTGATTTTCTGTCCACTCCATGAAATCTATAATCCCACTAGGATGTAACTGATTTCCTCCACTACCCCAGCTGGATTCGTGTTTCTTTGGCTCTTTTGAGATATGTGAATATCATCTTAATGGATCTTGAATATCTCCCCAATTTTTGCCCACCAGATTCAGTGCATACAACCAAAACCATGCTAATGGCAACAGTAAGCCACATTAAAGACAATAAAGAAATATGCAGCGATGCTATGGATGAGGGCAACCTAATCCAGCTTGATAAAAGAGCTAGCAAAGTAAGAATGGAAACGTCCTGCTTAAATCAGCAATGGAGACAATTTATTTGACAAGACTAAAGGCAGGAAGGTGGATGCAAAAATCCTGGTGAGAGATAACGTTAGGACGTGAGAAGTTATACACAAATAAGGGGACAAATACATACGTATTTAAGAGGTAAAATGAGCAAGATGGTGAGAGATTGGAGGGTAAAGAAGAGGAGTCTGTATTTTTTTTAAATCCAATGTCTTAAGCAAGCTTCAAAAACAGTCGATTTGGGGCTGAACTTTTTAGCAAGTATCTGTAGGTAGATATTCCATGTTATTGCTCAAAATGAGAACAGAAATGTCTGAATGACAGCTGTAGTAGGGTCAATAGGAGGACAAAGCTGTCATTTTGTCATGAACATTCAAGAGGCAGACTTGTACTCTCGCTTCTTCTGAAGGTCGTCTTCTTTAGCAAAGGGCACTTCTTCAGGAGGCCTGTCCCCTTCTCTCAGACTCGGCGAGGGCGCCCTTCATACACCCTCACAGCTCTTTATGCCTTCCTTGAATCATATACCCCAATCTGTAATTAGGTAATTATTCTCGCCATGACTTGGACAATGTCTCTCCCACTCTATGAGAACTGGGACCACGTCGGTCTGTCTTGTTCTCTGAAAACTCCCCTAGCACCGTGTCTAGCATTTAAAAGGTGCTCGATAACTATTTATGGAATGATGAGTAGATGAACAAATGAAAGACCATAGGGATGATTGAATCGATGAATGAATTAAAGTGATAGATAGCAGGTCCCTGAAGGCAGAGACAATCCAACGTGTCCTTTACAGTCGCGCTCTGGATTTTTTTAAAGCACGTGTGGAGCTTGAAAAAAGGAGAGTATGTGAATGGTTACAAGCATTGGCTTCCGTGTCAGACAAACCAAGCATTCAGCCGCCTTTTATCATACATAACCTGGGTGATCGCAAACAACTCCCTTAACACCTTAACACTTAAGTTTTCTCATTTGTAAAATGGGAATAATTATGACAT
The DNA here is from genome assembly GCF_000151845.1 of Pteropus vampyrus. Classification (NCBI taxonomy): domain Eukaryota; kingdom Metazoa; phylum Chordata; class Mammalia; order Chiroptera; family Pteropodidae; genus Pteropus; species Pteropus vampyrus. Next base: position 1,300,187 of record NW_011888940.1, read on the forward strand.
AGTGCATGTGTATTCGGTTTTATTTCAAATAGTAGATGATTATACATAAAATTATTTTAAGCAAGCAAATGACTCAAAATCGGCCATGCAGTATGTGTCTTTATTTTACTTTGCTTTATATATAAACATGTAGAACCTTCTAGAATATAGGCAATGGTATCAGTTTAAAAGCTGTAGAGGAGAGTAACTAGGCAACTCTTAGAACATTGTGTGCAGCTTTCAAAAACAATGAGAAGAAAAATAATTCCTTCGTGAATTATGTTAACAAAATAAAAGTAACACTGTTGCATTTTCAATAGTATTAGAGAGCCTATGAGTAATTTAATCCCAATGTTTTATGTAAACATTTGTCACATACATTCAGAATAATAATTACGTAGAGTATTACATTTTAAAAATACAAATTATAGAAAAAATTATTTTTATCTTTGGGGAATGCTGACTTCAAGCCTTACACAAAAGGAGGCATCTCAAGTCTACTGCCAGGTTTCTGATGCTCTGATTTATAGTAACATTTTAAAAAATACAAATTGTAGACATGTTTGATATCAGTAGAGACTTCTGACTCCTAACCTTAGACTAAACGTGGTCTCTCAAGTTTATTGCCAGATTTATGATTTTATGGTGCTCTGATTTATAGTAAGTAGAAATGTTACTACTATACAGCATTCTGTTTTTTATCATAATCATCTTTGAATGTTTATTTATGATCACATTAATATTGTGCTTCAGTAGTTTTGTGCTTCTGAAAATTTTATGGCCCACAAGAACCCATGGGACACCTGCTCTGCCAGTGATCTCAGGCTTTCTAAAGCCACTGA
>NW_011888940.1:1301057-1323757 GCF_000151845.1 Pteropus vampyrus
AATGGTATCAGTTTAAAAGCTGTAGAGGAGAGTAACTAGGCAACTCTTAGAACATTGTGTGCAGCTTTCAAAAACAATGAGAAGAAAAATAATTCCTTCGTGAATTATGTTAACAAAATAAAAGTAACACTGTTGCATTTTCAATAGTATTAGAGAGCCTATGAGTAATTTAATCCCAATGTTTTATGTAAACATTTGTCACATACATTCAGAATAATAATTACGTAGAGTATTACATTTTAAAAATACAAATTATAGAAAAAATTATTTTTATCTTTGGGGAATGCTGACTTCAAGCCTTACACAAAAGGAGGCATCTCAAGTCTAATGCCAGGTTTCTGATGCTCTGATTTATAGTAACATTTTAAAAAATACAAATTGTAGACATGTTTGATATCAGTAGAGACTTCTGACTCCTAACCTTAGACTAAACGTGGTCTCTCAAGTTTATTGCCAGATTTATGATTTTATGGTGCTCTGATTTATAGTAAGTAGAAATGTTACTACTATACAGCATTCTGTTTTTTATCATAATCATCTTTGAATGTTTATTTATGATCACATTAATATTGTGCTTCAGTAGTTTTGTGCTTCTGAAAATTTTATGGCCCACAAGAACCCATGGGACACCTGCTCTGCCAGTGATCTCAGGCTTTCTAAAGCCACTGATCTCATCAGGATTTATCGACATGGGACCATAAGGCAATAATGAGGGGCCATGGTTTTTTTTGTTTGTTTGTTTTTTGTTTTTTAATTAGGTAGATATAAGCAAATGACTAAAAATATTCAGACATTATTACAAATAGGAAGAGTAAATCAGGATGTGAACCAATGCCGCATGTGGCTACCCGCAGATCACATTTTGAGAGCCCCGGTATTTTCGAGCCTCCTTTTACAGCAGGAAGCAAGAGGGTTACCAAGTGAGGAGCCAGCGTGCATGAAGCTTCACCCTCAGTCTGGTGCTCGTTGAGTGCTATCCCATTCCAGCTGGAACTGTCTGCACGGACCCGGTTTCTGGGGGCCGAGGGGGTCTAACTGGGGAAAACGCCTCCTGACCGTGGGAGTCTTGGCTTGCGCGTACTCTCCTCAGGCCGAGATGCGAACTCAAACCCGTGGCCATGCCCGCTTGCCTTGTGGAAAAGCAAGCGGAACTCAGAATTGGTGACGTCCCCTCGCCCACTGCATTCACAGTTAAAGGAGAAAGGAGCCTCTTTGCCATCTTCTCAGAAGCGTGGGCGCTGATAAGGCGCTGACACAATGCGCCCACGCATCTTTGTCCATTCAAACTGAGGAGGAGCTGGGTTTGGAAAAGTCGGGACAGGGCCTCAAAGGAGAGGGCACGGTTCCCATCTGCACAGCACAGGGTTTCGGGGAGCAGGGCTGGAGACGATATGAGGTCGTCCACTGCGATCCCCACCTGCGATCTCTAACTGCCTGAGGAAATCAGCGTGTCTGCAGATACCTTGATAAATAAGCAAAGCACAGAAAACCCTCACGGCACAGAAATCCCCCACGGCCTGCGTGTCTTCAAGGGAGCTGTGACTCCACATCTTCCCGCAGCTTTTCCCACGTGCCTTGGGCATAAACGGCCCAAGCTCTCTCCTCAGTTGCCTCTGGGAACAGCGAGGCAGAAGTAAGTGCAGTAAGTATATTCACGCTCCATCAGGTGAGGCACCTGGACATCCGCTTACGTCAGCACGTTTGGTAGAGTGACAGGCTCTGCGATAGGCCAGAAATTCAAAGTCGGCTGGTTCGAATCCCTGCTGTGCTGCGTGTGACCCCGGGTCAGGCTGGTACCATTCCTTCTGCTGCAGTGCCTGCATCTGCGAGAGGGGAGGAGGGCGGCGCAGCTGGGAAATATTAGTAACGTGTTGCTGTTGAACTGATGGATGGGAGGCCTTCAGAGCTGTCGCCTTCTCCTTGGAGGGTGTGGGAGGCTTCCAGGACATGAACCCTGGAAGTGTGTTCTTAGATCCTCACATAAATATGTCTCGTCCCATTTCTGGATTCGCTCTCACCTCACGCCTCCGTTCTTGGGCGCCTCCGGCCAGGCATTGTCCTTGCTGCAATGGCCATCGGATGCCAGTAGCAGGCTGACACAGCGAGGGGGCGAGAGGCTAAGGAGGAGTAGAAAATGGGAAAGTCGAAGACAGAGAGGCAGAAAATAAAGCTGTGCCCAAGTTGGAGGGGCTCCATGTCGTAGGAAGGCCACGGGTCTTAGAGTGAGACAGACCTGGGTTCAAAGCCTCCATGCAGCCGAAACTTACCTGCCCTACACCTCATCTTCTCCATCAATAAAATGGAGCACTGCTGTGGGCGCGAGGCCCAGAGCGGCACGTGGTGGGCATTCCGTAAGCGACAGCTAATTGCGATTATCACTGTGCTCACCCAAGGCTGCAACTAAAACATAGAGGGTTTTCGTTTCTTATTTACCATCCTACCTTCTCCTGTATATGTCTCGTGGCTTAAATCGGGAATGGAGATTCAGCTGGGAGAGGGAGGCACGGGCTTGCTCTACAGCCTTCGTGCATCTTCGGAATTCACCTGCTGCGTTTCGCCGCTCGCAGGAGAGCGTCACCTCCTGCTCTGCTGTGGGCTCCGACTGCCTCTAATGAAGAGGCGCTGAGTGTAGCCAGAGCCGCCTCTAGAAGCAGCTGGGCGTAGTAAGTCAGGGAGGACATGTGCCTGAGAGAGATGTACAAGGAGACAGCCCATCACGTAAAATTACAGCCGCTTGTCTGGTTGCTTCCCTCTCTGAGTTGTCAACTTCTCAGGGTCCCGGATCTTACTTCCCAGGGGTTTTAAGGAGGTGGGCGTGTAAAGTACTTGGCACAGTGACTGGCCCACCGTCCTCGTGAAATGCTACCTGTTCAAAAGCTGCTGCTGCTTATGACGTTCCTAGTGTTTGGCTTCTAGGAAGCACATTTGTTGAACTTTATTTATTTTTTAACGTCTGTGACCGTCATTTATGGAGTCTATTCCTGTACTGCCTAGATAGTTTGATATTCTTGAACCTACAGAGTAAAGAATAATGGAAAAATAATTTATTTTGTCTGAAGCTCCAGGAAATGTCGCGACTAAATCAAGGGGGATGGTTTCTCATCATTCAAGATTGAAGGATGAACACGGGAAAATTCTCTCTACTTCCCTAAGTCACCCAGCGTCTAAAATACCTAGACACAGTTATTCTCAGCAAAGTGGAAGTTTAAAAGTTGTTTTAGTTTCCGATGAATGTTGTTTTTCATTGCTATGATGTTGAACCATTTCAAACTTCTATTTTTCATAGGTCAAATATAGTCAAATATTAGCATCATAATAATGAAGTGACTTTCACTAACAAGTATGATATTAAATAAAAGAAGAAAATGATTGTCTGATGTGGGCGCTTTTTAATGTCCATTTTGTCAAATGAGAACCTTGTAAAAGATCAACAGTTCTGATTCTAGACTCACAAAGTTTTGACAAAAATGATCCGCATTTTGTCTTTAACGATAGCATGTATACATGTTAAAAAAAGATTTTAGTCTGAGTTTTATGATTCATTTTTTTCCTAAGGCTTACTGTGGGAATTACATTATCACCAAACAATTTTTTAAAAATTTAACGGAGACCCAAACAGAATTTTTTATGTGTCAGGCACTGTTCTAAGCACTTCATACATATTAACTCATTTATCCTCTTAACAATTCTATGAGATAGGTACTGTTATTATCCATGTTTTATAAAAGAGAGTATTGAGGCATAGAGAGGTTAAAGAAAATTGCCCAAGGTCACACAACCATTAAATAACATAAACAAGCTACACTTCTCACTGTTCTACTGTCCCTTCATGCCAAAAACAGGCATTAAAATAATGACTAATGAAGCAGATGAATACTGAATTTTTCATGCCTGCGCAAACTTGTCAGTTCTATATTTTTACCTGTTCTAAGTGGTCAAATAAATTGAAATGACTATCCACTTATTTATTCTACTCCATATAACAACATATTAAGATAACTAGCTGAGAAAAGAGTCAAGTATTCAAAAAATGGTTTTGTCGGGGTGTGCGTGTGCCCATTTTGCTGTGGTATACTTACTAAAGAAAAAGATTCCAAAGAAATCTAAGGAAACTTGGTACCAGAGAACAGTGTGGCTAAATTGAAGTTCTGCTATTTACCAGCTGCAAGACCTTGGGGAATATACTTGACTTTTCTGAGCATCCATTTTTCTTCTGTACAGTGGATGTAACAACACTTAGCTTAGGGAGTTATCGTGATGATAAGAAATAACATAAGCATAGTGCCTAGAACAGTGTCTGGCTCATAATGGATGATTAACACATGTTTATTCCATCCTCACCAACTTCCAGAGCTCTCAAAATTGGCAAATAATAGAGTCTGCCACACCTAAAGTAAATTCTTCTTAAAGAAAATTCTAGCACATGATGTTTTTTCTCTGAACGAATTTCCAGCAACTGTAAGAATTGTATTCTAACACATAAACATCGTAAGTCATCCATTCAGGGGCTAATTAGAAAATAAGAGAATTAAGTTTAGACATTTAAAACAAAGATTCGAGAGTAGAGGTTTTGCAACAAAATTTTAAGAGAGAAAGGCAGCTAAGGGGAAGGAACCTAGGTTCTTAAGACGTCTTTGTTGAGAAGGGGAAAATTGAGCTGTGTCTATGAGGCTGTAAGGTTTTCACCACCAGGGTTATGACCCTATAAGCAAACGTGTTACAGGGAGTGGCATAAGCCTTTTCTAATTCAGTAATCCTGCTTTCTATAAACACTGCAAATCTTGGAACGTGGAAATAAAAATGAAACAATTTAAAAATTTGTGTATTTGAATGGAGAATCAGATAAAGAATTAGTATCATTATTATTCGCAAGAAACATGAATATATAACCATCTGATTTAACCGTTAGATAGTAAATAATGCATTATAGATAAAAATCAACTTCATAGTATTTGTTATTACTAGTTTGAGCAACGCAAAACGTCATTAATGTTTATCATTAATTGCCGTATTATTTTATTTCGGGGGACATAAAGGTATGTACAAAGCTTTTATAAATTCAATCTGTGACCTTTGTTACAGTAATCCTATTTTTCCTATAAGATCATAAGTTCCTCAGCTGTGGATTTTCTACCCTTCAAAGTAGGAAACTAACTCTCACCATCTGAGGAACCACTAAATATTACATCATGTTATTGGTATATTTCAGCTGCTTTGGAAAGATGTTTTGTGATACCTGATTGATAAGTCTGATAGAGGCTTTGAAACACTTCACATGAAATAGTTCAACGTCATCACGTGACCACATACACCTGGCCTGCCAGGAAACTCAGAGCAGACCTCTGAGCTCGGTGGGAATAGCTTTTCTCGATAGGATTTCTCGACCTGATCTTCTCCCTCTTCTTGGTTATTGCTGTGTTTTTTCTTTCGTCTTTTGTCATTGGTGGGGGACATTATTGTACCTGTGCTTTCATTAAAAGTTGCTGAAATCACCCTCCCCCCCCCTTATTAAAAGCTGCTCATGGCATAGAAGTAATGAAATAGTAATTTCAACTCCTAATATAGATGAGCCTAGCAGACATTGTTCAGCTCAGGTCTTTGTGTTTATTCTTCCTTTTCTTCCTTTTTTGAAAGTGTTGGTTTTGGGGACACGAACGCAAGACCCACGTTTCATGATGCATTTATTTAGCTGACTGGACACATTTACATTCACTGGTTTTTGCCTGCTTTTGTAGTCCAGGTTTTCCGGGAGCGCTATTGACCATCTAAATGAATTCTTTGTGAATACATTTAGATATTCTTGTATTTACATTTAATATAGATGCAAATCATTATTCAGAAGATTGCATTTTAGCCCGTGGTGAATTATAGACTCATAATATAAAACAATAATAGCGTGAACGAAAAACTTCCAGCTTTCTGTACAGATAGCAAATGCTGAAATCATAAATTAAAAGACAAGAAGCAACCAGAATAGTCATCAAAACTCTGCTTGCCTTCATCCAAAATATTAACCTATATCAGAATCAAGGGTATATCTCATTGAGTCGTGAAGCTTTCTAGAGAAACAGCTCTCGCGTCTAACAAGACACCAATTTCTAAGCAGCTTAATTGAATTAACGAGAACATTATTCACTTGGCAGGATGTCGTTTGTATGTGGAGGGGGTGGAAGTTGTTGATCAGAGAGCAGCCAGATTCAGGCACAATTGGCTACTGCTGTCAATTTAATTAATAGTATAGATCCTGTCACAAATAGTTCTTTATTGCGGTATTTGGTGTTAAAAGAAGTATCAATCATCCTTGGTCTATTTGGTTGAATGCACAAGTTACTTCTCTGCTTTCCAAAGAATATCATGTCCTTTTCTTTCTCATCCATTCACTCACTCACTCAACAACGAGAACTCACCGTAGCTAGGAACTGGGGATACAAGATGACACAGGACCTTAAAGGCCATGAAGATGGACTTGAAGGAGACCTCCTTACTTGGCATCCAAAGAGATTTTTTTTTATGGTGTCACTGATAATATTGAGTTTTGTTTTGAAAATGTGTACATAACAACTTATTAAAATGGTTTGTGACATTTGAAATACATTTCCTAACATGCTTGGAGTTACATTTTTCCACATTGTCTTTCAAGTAGTAGAAGTAGAATTGGGAGTTCTCTCTGAGGTGGTCCACACAGCAGCCTGGCCTCACAGCACGCTGACTGGGGATGGCCAATCTGGTCTGATTTGAAAAGGTCATAGGCACAACCTGTAACATTCACCCCTGAAGCATCATAATTTTGGGTCTCAGGGGCCGAGGTGACATCAAGAGTTCCTTCTGAAGTAAGAAATCTACAGGACAGCAAGACTGAGACAGGGGAATCTGCAGGGTGGGGAGGTGGGGAGCCAGAAGGGGGCGGGGTACTCCGCAGCATCCACACCTGGCCTACCTCAGAGCCACTCATCCAAGGCATTCAGAGAGGACAGAAGGAAAGCGTGTGGTTTCTCCTCCTCCTTTTATAAGAGACAGCTGCCCTTCCTGACTCGGGTCGGGTGTTTGATCGCCCATCCGCTGGAAACCCTCTGAAGACCTACGGTTTCATAATCGTCACACACGTGGGCATCGACTCAAGGAACGAATCTCCTCGGGGGTGAGATGAGCCATTTTGTCTCCAGGACCAGTCCTCAGTGTCACTAGTGGATTAGCCAACAGCAGAAACAGGCTAATGAGTGAGCCCCCAAACCACAGAGACGGCTCTTTGTAACAGTGAGTACGTATCTGATTGTGTACAGAGTATAGCGTCACTGATCTCTCAGCAAGCCCTGTGCTTTTCTATACCTGGAAAAATAATTTCATCACTGCCCTATAGTAAGAGCCCCATCAAAGCTTTTGCTCCCTAATTTTAGTGTCTTCAAGCAGACATGTTCTCATATTCAATGGTCCTTACCGAAAATGAGCATCTTTATTTGTATACAGTAACTACGGAGGGTAATTTGCTTCAAAATAGAAGTTATGATTGACAGGACCATCTATGTGCTCGGAGCATTCTAGAAATGTCATAATTATGCTTTTAAAAGAATGCCTCATATGGGAGAATGTCTTATATTTGAGAACAGATAACATCAGCCGTGTATATACAATTCTTTTCAATGCTTAAGATATAAGCAATAGCATCTAAAAGTGATTTATACAAATATGTCACTTCTTTAAACAGAAGGTATTCTGGTTATCTATTCCTGCATAATGAATCAGCCATTAGTGGCATAAGACATCAACAACTATCATCATTTGTTGTTGTCATTGCCACTGCCATTGTCTCTCATGGGTTTGTGGTGGGGGGGGCGGGGGCACCAGGCTCGAGCAGGCGGTTCTCACTCAGGTCTCTCCTTTGACTATAACAAGACTGCAGTCTGGGCCAGAGTCATCTCAAAGGCTTCCTCGCTCACCACTCATGGTTGATGCTGGCTGTCAGCTGGTGTATTAGGCACACCTTTTTATTCTGAAACTCTGACATCTGGTGTCTTGCTGACTCGGGAGGGACTGTCCTTCCCAGGGTTGGCGAGTTCCTAGAGCTGGTAAACAGCTTTCATACACACGCTAGCCTATCCAGAGCCCACAGCCAACCACCTCCTTCTCAGGCTCTCCCAGGGTGGGCCGCTACCCACCTGCCCTGATCACCCAGAGTTAGGCAGGTATCAGACAACTAGAGACAAGTCCTACATCCAGCACCCATCAAAGGTACTCAAACCAGCCAATGCTAAGCCTGCTTACCCTGCCTCCCCCGGTCCTTCCCGTGGAAGCCATAGTAAAGGCGTTTGCCCATGTTTCCCTTCATTCCCTCTGCCTCCTGACAGACTCTGGTGCTTCTCTGTGTGGTCTTGCGTGGCCTGCCATGCCTCCTATTTATAGGGATCTATGAACATAAAACCCCTTTCTTCATGCCTCATTTTCATGTCTGCGTGTCTTACCACACCTGATTAAAACGAATCCTGGATATGTTTTAAAACAGCTGGGACCTCAGCTATTGGCCATCTCCTTGCAGTTTGGGCTTCCTCACATGATGGCCTCTGTGTCGCAAGGTTGGGCATCTCAGAAGAGAGAGAGAGATGGATGGAAGCGGCATCGACCTTCTAACCGAACCTCAGAAGTCTCTCAGCGTCTTGTCTGCCACATTCTCTTTGTTAGAAGCTAGTCAGGAAGGCCAGCCCACCATTAGGGGAGGGGCGTTAGACTCCACTCTCTATGGGAAAAGTGCCAAGGAATTTGCAGCCATGTTTTATAACCGCCACAGATGGATTTTATTCATGATCCATCCCTGGGTCCTTAAATAACTAATGAGCTCAGTTTGTGAAGGACAGTTTTGCTCAGTTCAGCTGTTTCCACATGTTGAAATCAGGTTCAGTTTTCAAAGTGCTGTTTCTGTCATCCACCTTTCACTACTTGAAAGATACATTGAATATATACTTTCAATGTACATATTCAAAACACTGTACCTTTTTTAAAAGATTTTATAAATCTTTATGTTGCGATCTTTAATGCCTCAGTGTTTAAATAATTCCAAATTACTTTAAGTTCAAATTCGAAATTTTATTTTTATCTTCCTGTCAAGTCACTTCTTTAAGCCAATTTGGAGAAAAATATTTGCTTAAAGAATTGTTTATGGCCAGAATTAAAAACAAGGATAAACAACCATTTAAAAATCAATCAATTAAAACATTATTAAAATTAAATTCTGTGGAATGTGGAAAACAGAAAGTAGGATTTTATCTATAGTGTTACTTAAAAGAATTTATGTTTTCCTAATCTAATTGTTGCTTTTCTTTTCATTTATTTCAAGAGGGAAAGGTTTTCAGAGAAGATGGTAGAGAGTGTTCAATCTCCCAACTGATGTTTAAGTGATAATTCGAAATTCTTGAGGACTCTTGTCAAGGTAGTAAACAGGGAGAGAAAAAAGCTGTTTAATAGCGATTTCGTTTCATTGGCAAGGAAGACCAGAATAGCCGAATCGTCTTCAAGAAAGTGTGAAGACATTAGAAAGGTTGACCTCAGCGTGAGGACAAGGGAAAACCTGACTGTCCGGAGAAGGCCTTAAAAAATAACCAAAATAAAATGAGCGTTAGAGTTTGGCATGAAGGAGGACAGTCTAGGCATAAAAACGATACTGATAAATCAATTAAACCAGAGCAAGAAGGGAGATGTGATTTCGTCAAGCCCCTAAGGCAGATAGAAAACACTCTGCAAGGAAACATGAATGAGAAAAGGTGATAAAACACTTCTCCATTTTCAAATGAGTCTTAGGGGCAGAAGACCTGGAAAAGGCAGACCTTTTTACTAATTGCTCTGCATTCAGTTAAACAAAAGGATTATTCTTAAAAGTACAGGTTCTGAAGGCTTCACCCTTTAAGGAACTTTTCGGATCGTTATGGAGGTGATGGCTCTTCTCCCTTTGACAGGATGAAGTGTAAAGATCGACACTGTGTTTGATGACAGTGAAGAAAGAGAAAGGAGAAAGTCTAAGAAGCCAGTCTCCCCTCTGCTCTCCTCCTTTCAAGAGGCCGTAAGAAGCACAGGAAGAGCTGGTGTCGGGAAGGGACCCTAAATCCCTCTCCCAAGTCTTTCCCATGGCTGTGCAGTACGAACGCATCTGTCTTGAGTCAGTGAAACAACGTGTTACCTTAGCCTTTCTTTAATGCAAACCCTCTCTTCATTTTCATTTGTGAAATGAAATGTCTCTTTCTTCCAATTTTTCCTTAAGTCATGAAGCCCAGTCTTAGTCTAGACGGCACTGATTCCTTCGTGATTTGTATTTGCTGAACTCTTGTTTTAGGCATCTAAATCTTGGGTTCTTCGTTTACACTGTGGGGCTCCTTGCTGATTATCATCTTTAACCACCCCCCTCCCCAGACATGCTGACCTTCGAGATCTTTTCCTGTTGATTCCAAAACAACCATAACCACTTCTATATCTTTTCTCGTGTTTTTGCAGGGTGCTTCTGTCCCTAAGTTTTAGAATGCTATACATTACAGAATAATTCAGAGTAAATGCTACTACATCCTACTTTGCATTAGAATCTGTTTGCATCTTATTGTTCCTATTAGTTAAAGCTCCTAATGGGCAGGAACTATTTATTACTTATTACTGAATCTTTTACAGTGTTCGATCAAGAGCCTTATACAAACCTTTGTCGACAATACATAATGTTCGATCTATGTGTAACTGTGTATCTATCAGACCGTAGTGTAATCACTACCCATGCTTTTCTATCTCCCTTAGTAGATCATGTTTCATGTGACTTTGTATACCTAATAACTGGCACATAGAATGCATGCAAAAATGGTTTTTGAATGAGATGTTGGTTGAATAAACTTGTTGGATGGATGGATGGAACATCGACTTGTAATACTAACCAAAACCATAATAAATTTGAACTTACATAGGTTTAGTCTTCCTTTGAGGCAGCATTTAATCTGATTAAATTATTACCCATTTAATTACCTGTCGATCAATTAATCCATTTAAATGAACGAATCCATTTCATTAAGTTAACTTTGGAAAGGTACGAACGTTTTCGGAAACGTTTTTGTTTACAAATGGTTAAGGAGGACAGGGAAAGAGGCTGCGGACGCCGACTGTGAGTGGAGCGTGCAGCGTGCTCTGTGTTACACACGCACACCTGCCCGTGAGCGCGTGTGAGTCAAACGCTGCTAGTCTGTGAGCACAAAGGTATCTGCGAAAATACATCACTTCTGCGTTATCCGTAACAGCAGATAACAGCAGCAGAATGCTTTGGGAAGAAGTCGTGAGCTGTTTGGAGGAGGAAATGGATCTAAACTGCCTGAGGAGGTGGAGGAGAAAGCGAGAGAGCTGAGACATCTTGGAAGGAGAGGACTAGAGATGCCAGAAATGAGACCGAGTCCCCTGGTGCCACCTCCGCCACGCTGTGGCATTTCACTGAGCCTCGGTTTCTTCATTAGGAAAATTTGGGGGTTGCGCTGCTTGATTTTTGAAGTTTCTTCCAGCTCTAAATGATCTCAGTTCTATGTAAAGCCAAAATAAACAAAAAATGGTTTCTCCTTCTGCTTATGTTCCTCCAAATAACCCAGCGGGAAAGCATGAAGCCTGTTTCCAGCTCGTTGCTTTAGAGGCACCAATTCACAGGCCACTCTGTACTATTGGGACGTCGTGTGAATACCTTAGGAAAGTGAGTCGGTTGTATGAGAGCCAGATGTGTGTGTGTGTGAGAGAGAGAGGAAGCTTCAGGTCCTTCATATTTGGACTATTATCCTGACGATAGGAGAGCACCATTCCATTCAGGATCTGGTTGGCTCCATAATTTGCAAACTGCTACAATATTTTAGATACAAACATTTTCAAAACATTGCCTCTCCTGATTTTTTTTTTTTTTTTGAAGGAAGGATTATCTGCACCCATGTAACATTCCAGTCCACTGGATTCTTTACCTCTTGGCTCTTAACCCTCCAATGTCAGAGGTACGCACGCATTTTGTTGTCTGTTTTTAAACGATCTTAAAATACTAGAAAGGGAAAAGTAATCGACAAACTCAGAGAAAGAAGGAGATGTGGGTAACACCAAAACTGCTTTTTGGGGGAGCGCTAACGAGTCCAAAATGAGAATCTTAAGTGCCATTTGCCTGGAAAAGAGAGTAGCAGGGAGACAGATGTTTCTCTCATTATTTTTATTTGGCGACACCATCGCTGCTCTGATATGTCACCATCAAAGGGGGCCAGTGCAGAGCAGGACAGCTGTGCATTACCTATTCTTGTGACTTCCAGCAGGGCCCACGGAAGGAAACTCTGGCTTACATATTTTTTTTTCCTTAATTTAGAAGGCACGGCTTTTAGAATAAAGATATTGAGCGATCATTTTTTTTCTAATGTCGTGAGACAGACTTCTCTTTCTTCTTTCCAACTAGTATCTTACCCCATTGCTCTCGGTGGGTAGAACTTTATAAGAAGTCAAAAACTAAGCAGGGAAAATAGGAAATGTCAGGGTCAAATGTACATAGCTCCTGTCTTTTAGTCTATTTTGAAACATACATGTCATTTTTTTATGTCCCAAAAACCCAACTAATTTATGTTGGGTTTTTGCCACATGTTAACACCTTCGACCTCAGATTTTCTTACTTGAGGAGATGGCAAGCATCTTTTCCCACGGTCACTCAAGCCCACCCTTGTATGCTAGATTTGAACAACTGACGGATCAGGAAATACTGCATTCTTGTGTGCATTGGGCAGGATTTCCTGCAAAGGGTCAAGAAAACATATTTTCTCATTGTCTTTGTTTTAACAGTAGAAAGCCCTCACGTCCAACCGGAGACCCTGTAATCACTGCCATGGCAACTAAGGAAGATGAGCAGGTCGCTCTTCAGCACCTGTAGACATCTTCACAACAGAAACAGATGAGAAGACGAGGTGTTTGTGAATCCGCCCATACTCCATTCTCGTTCCATTCACCTAGTCGGTAAAATGAAAAAACTGCATCTGGAACCATATAGAAGCAACGAAATATGAACCCATACACTGGAGGTCCAGCCAGGTTTCTTAGCGGCCTTGCTTAAGAGTATTCTTTTATGACACATTTCCTTGTGGATGATACAAAAGCATATTGGTGTGTAGGAAAAGGGGAGAGAGGTCAGAAATAACAAACTCTTGAAGTGATTGTCTCGAAGTCTTGCCTCTAAGAGATAAAGTCCTAACGGGTGAGTGCTAACGTGGAGATGCGAAGGATTAGGAATCCGGAGTGTGGGGTGGCAGCCCCTGGTTAGTACAGCATCTAACCTCGAGTTGGCGACCATGAACATAACACACAGCAGGAAGTCATGGATGTGAGTTTCAAGCTCAACAGACCTGAAGCTCTGCCGACCGCAGCCTGGAGCTTGCTTCCTGTACCACAGGGGCCTGTCAGCTGGACTTCCCTAACACCTGACCGCTGTCTTCCTACTCCCTCGAGGCCCTTTAAGAAGCTAGTGCTCTGTGAATTTACCGAAGTCATTTGTGGCTATTTGGAGATGGATGTCCACAGTGAATACACTGGGCCATTTGCTAGGTCAGTGTTTTCCTGAATGGCTCCATTAGGAAGCTACATTTCAAGGGCTCTTATTTCTCAGAACAACCCATTTGCTATGGTCCTGAGTGCATAGGAGAGGTCAATGCCGACCAGAATACCGGAAACTGAGAGGATTCATAACAAGGCTGAAAATGAAAGTAGGTGTGTACAGAAGTAGGCTCAGTAGGATTGCATGTTGGTTTTTGACAAAGGGCCTGCCTGGCTTTTAGCAAGAATTAATGCTGATAATCTGTCAGACAAATAAACAACAACAGCAAAAGGAAAATGAGAATTGGTCATAGGTGTAAGGATCTTTCAATAGCATTAAGGCAGCTGGTTTTTCCTAGGTCGGAGAGGAAGATAAACCACCTACCATACCATCACCAATGAGACCCCGTGACATTCTTATCAATCAATAAAGTCACCAGAAGGAAGCCAGGAAGCTAGGAATAGTGTTTCAGATACACTCAAAAGGTCAGCAGCAAGTTAATTCCAGTCTGGAAAGCTGTCCTTTAATTTTATTAGGATAGGAAAAAAGTTATTTTTTATTCTCATGTACATTTTCAGAAACTCCTCTTAAATTAGGCAGTGATAAGTCGACCCAGAATAATTTTACGTACACACACACACACACACACACACACACACACACACACACACACACACAGAGTAAAAAACTAGATCCCCATTCTCAGACAAGTTCATGGTAAAGTCTTAATTCTACATCTCTGTGAACTTGAGAGAATTGAATAGGCTGAGGAGCACCCAGTTAATGTATTCTGTCTAAGGCACTGTTCCAGATTCTGTTTTTCTTCTACCAGTAAGTTACATAAAGCAACTTGCATTCTCATCATTTGAAAAAACACACAAAATTTACATAATACAGCAATCCAGGCAGTATGCTATAACTACCTAAAGATAAAACTGTACAATCCATTTGCATAAAGTACAAAACAGTCAAAACTAATCTGTGCTGTTAGAAGTCAGGACAGTAATAACCTTTGTTTGGAGGGGAAATTACTGATTCTAAAGGGTTACTGTACCCCATTTGGATTATTTTCTAACCCGGGGTGTTGGTAACGTGAGTGCATTCAGCTGTAATAATGTAAACTCATGTATGTTTTTGTATATATATTAAACATCAATTAAAGTTTATCAAATTACCCAAAGGTGACATGGACCTTTGTACAGAAGTTCAGAAGAATCACTCACCAGAGTCTGCTCCACATGATGGAGAGAGTGAGATTGGAGCAGAGATTGACTGATGGGCAGGATTTGAATCCGTGGGGCCAGCGCAGCCTGGGAACCAGGGCAATCGCAGCACTCAGCAGGCTCTCAATAAGTAGTTGTTGAACAAGTGAATGAATGAAAGAATGAATGAAACACGCACATTTTCCAAACATATACAAGTATATCCTAGAGTGCGAACTCCCAAGGGTAGAGACTCTGTTTTCTTCATCTTTAATTACTAAAACCTAGCATACAAATGATGTTCAGTGAATTTCTGCTGAACAAATGAATAAACCCAGTTGTCCAGACTGATACCATCATAAAGGCTTGCTCCATCTTCTTTGTGGGCTGCACAACTATAGGCAAATGCTAATACATATTTTTTTTTTTTCAGTGTTTGAGGGTGAAGAGTGAAGGACAAGGAGACATACTAGCCGATCGAACCTGAACTTCAGAAAGTATCTGCCCTAAAGTAGTCATCAAAAGCTCAGGTCTGGTCCTTAGGTTTATAGATGAGGAAAGTTGATTATTTCACATTAGTTCACCTAGGAGGGACATATAGTCAGAGTAAAGGAAGCTGACTGATCTTATTAGCATGTAGTTAAAGTTTATGGAGCACCTGTTCTGAGTCAGGCACTGTCATAGGCTCTAGGTACTTTCATGTTATGTCACTCAATCTTATTAAATCCTCACAGTCGTCCACATCATAAAGGAGTTAATCAATACCCAGAGAGGTTAGATACTATTCCTAGCATCATTTTTATCAAGCTATAATTGACATATAAGCTTATATTACTTTCGGTTGTACACATTAATCATTCAATATTTGTAGACACCATTGAATGAGCACCATAGTAAGTCTCGTAACCACCCTCACCACAGGGCCAAAAACTTATCGTCTTGTGAAGAGACCTTTTAAGGTTTACTCCCTTCGCACTTTCAAATGTGCCACACAGTATCATAAACTATAGTCATCGTACTGTGCACTATATCCTGTGACTTATTTATTTTATAATTATTTTATAATTAAGAGTTTATACCTTTTGACCCCTTCACCCATTTCATCCTCCTTCCCTTCCCTCCTCTCTGTTTTCTGTGTCTATGAGCTTGGTTTTACTCTCTTTGTTTTGTTTATTTGTTTGTTTTGTTTTTCAGATTCCACGTATAAGTGAAATTACATAATATTGATTCGTCCCTGTATGACTTATTTCACTTAGCATAATGCCCTCGAGGTCCATCCATGTTGTCACAAATGACAAGACTGTATTCTTTTTACGGCTGCGTAGTATTTCAGTGTGTGTGTGTGTGTGTGTGTGTGTGTGTGTAAATATACCACATCTTCCTTATTCATTCATCCATTGATGGACATTCAGGTTGTTCTAAATGGGTATTGTCAATAATGCTGCAATGAATGTGAGGGTGAATATGTCTTTTCAAGTTGGTGTTTTTGTGTTTTCTTCCAATAAATACCCACAAGGGAAATTGCTAGATCATACGGTAGTTCCATTTTTAACTTTCTGAGAAACCACCACACTGTTTTCCACAGTGGCTGCCCAAACGTACCTTCCCCTCAGGTGTATGGTCCTTTAAATGTATTGCTGAATTGTGGTTTGCTAATATTTTGTGGAGGATTTTTGTGTCTATGCAGAAATCAGGGATATTGGCTTGTAATTTTCTCTCTTGTGGTGTTCTTGTCTGATTTCGGTGTCTGGGTAATGCTGGCCTTGTAAAGTGAGTTTGGAAGTATTCCCTCCTCTGCTATTTTTTGGAAGAGTTCGAGAAGGATTGGTATTAATTCTTTGAATGTTTGATTGAATTCACCGGAGAAGCCATCTGATCTTGGCTTTTGTTTTTTGGGAGGCTTTTGATTACTGACTCAATCTCCTTAGTATTAATAGGTCTATTCAGATTGTCTTTATGATTCAGTCCTGAAGAATTCAGAAACGGAATTTACCCATTTTTTCAAGATTGCCCAATTTATCGGTGTATAATTGTCCATAGTGGTCTCATCAACCTCTGTATTCTTCTGGTATCGATTGTAAAATCTCTTTCATTTCTGATTTTATGTATTTGATTTTATGTATTCTTTTTTTTTTTTCTTGGTAAGTCTAGTTAAAGGTTTGTTAACTTTATCTTTTTAAAGAAACAGCTTTTATTTTCATTGATATCTCCTATTGTTTTAGTCTCATTTCATTTATTTTTGCTCTGATCTTTATTATTTCTTTCCTTTTACTAGCTTTGGACTTCATTTGCTCTTGTTTTTCTAGTTCTCTAAGGTGTATTGTTTGGTTGAGATTTTTCTTGTTTTTTGAGGTAGGCCTGTATCACTATGAACTTCCCTCTTAAAATGCTTTTGCTGCATCCCATTAATTTTGGTATGCCGTGTTTCCATTTTCATTTGTCTCATTTTTTATTTCTCCTTTGATTTCTTTGTTGATGCATTGGTTGTTCATCTTGTAGCATCTTGTTCATTATCCACATATTTGTATTTTTTCCCGTTCTTTTTTTATAATTGATTTCTAGTGTTACATCATTGTGCTCAGAAAAGATTCTTGATATGATTTCAAACTTCTTAAACTTATTAAGATTTGTTTTGTAGCCTATCCTAACATATGATCTATCCTGGAGAATAGTCCATGACCACTTGAGAGGAATGTGTATCCTGTTGCTTTTAGATGAAATGTTCTTTATGTATCTTATTAAGTCTATATGGCCTAATGTGTCATTTAAGGCTGCTGTTTACTTACCAATTTTCTGTTTGGATGATCTATCCATTGATGTAAGTGGGATATCAAAGTCTCCTACTACTATTATACTGCTCTTTATCTCTACCTTTAGGTCCATTAATACATGTTCTTTATATTTAGGTCCTATGTAGGGTGCATAACTATTTACAAATGTTACATATGCCAGCTCTCTGGAGCATGGCAGGGGAAGAACGTGGGAACAGTGCACACCCACAGGCTTTACTGAGGCAGAGGGAGAGCGTAGGGAAGGCTCTTTCCAGCTTTGGTAAAGAGTAGGCGCTCAGGGGCAGCTCCCACCTGGCTTTGGCAAGGCAGAGGGAGTGCATGAAGCTGGTGCCCACCAGCACCGCCACCCCTGGAGAGAATCCCTACAGGGCCCTGCCCCTCCAGCGGATGCTTTAAAATTAAGAAAAAGAATCTTCCTTACATCTGGGGCCAGTGCTTTTCAAACTGCTGTCTGCACTGGACCCTGGGATTAGGAGTCTGCATGCAAGTCCTTTTAAGAGCAGTTTCTCATTTCGCTACAGCCCTTCAGGTTTCACGGGTGCAAGCCCCATTCGTTTTGAAGCCAGATATTTTGGGGGCTGATCTCTTAGGTGCAAGTCTTAAGAGATGTGGTGCCTGATGAGGTGTGTGAACCCTTCGCTCCTTAGGGAGAAGCTCCAGACTTGTGGGACCCCCTCGAGGGTGGTTCACTGAGACGATGTAGAGTTTTGGGCGAGGCTGCACCTTAGTTTTCCCTACTTGCCTCCATGTGGCTCTTTCCTTATTTGATGTAAAGAACTGTTCAGCTAGTTTTCAGGTCTTTTTTTCAGGGGGGATTTTTCCATATGCAGCTGTAGGTTCAGTGTGTCCATGGAGGAGCTGAGTTCAGAGTCTCTCTAAGCTGCCATCTTGGTCTGCCTACCCAGGTGTCATGATTGAGCATAAACAGACAAGCAACAGTGCTTACAGAATGAATGAATGAATGAATGAATGGAAACCTGCTTCTCAGCAAATAGCAGAGATGGAATTTGAACCCAGTTCCTCTGATCTCAAGTTCATCACTCTTGACATTATGATAGCCCAATGTGCTCGTCAACAATCAAAAAAGTTGATCTGCCAGTAAGAGATGCATGGGCAAGTTATTTTTCTATGTAAACATTCATTCATTTCTTCAACACATTTTTAACGAACACACATTACAGGGGAAGCACTGCTAGTTAATCACTCAGATTTATAGAGATGGTTTGTAAAGCACAGCCATTGCTATCTCGTATAGTTATCAGAAAAAATAACTTTTGGAACTAAGAGTTTAAAGACACAGTTCCTGCCCACGAGGAACTCAAGTCTAGAGAGGAAAAGATAAGAAACCAAGCGAATACAGCAAGCTTTCCTAAGGAATTTCTTAGTCAGCTTGGGCTGCTATGAGAAAATACCATACACTGGGATGGCTTATCAACAACAGAACTTATTCTTCATAGTCCTGGAGGCTGGAAGTCTGAGAGCAGGGTGTCAGCATGGACAGGTTCTGGTGTGCGTCCTCTTCTGGGCTGCAGACTGCTGACTTCTCTTTACATCCTCACATGGCAGAAAACAAGAGAGAAAGCAAGCTCTGTCATGACTCCTATAAGGGCACCGATCCCACTCATGAGGGCCCCACCCTCATGACCTCATCTAATTCTAATTATCTCCCGAAGTCCCCACCTAATGCCCTCACATTGGGGGTTAGGATTTCAACATGCGAATTTTTGAGGGACACAAATGTTCAGTCCATCACAGAATGTATGGATGAGCCTTAAGAGAACATTATTTTTTTGTTTTGTTTTGCCTTTCTGTTACTTTATTAACTGCTTTCATTGTTTTTTAATAGTATTTTATATCAACCACGTTATAGGGTATCGTTTTACTTCTAACAAGTGCAGGGTGTCAAGATGTGCTATTGTGCCCAGATAAGGCAGAAATCATCACCATCATCATGATACGGCACTGAAATTCGTTTCCTGTAGGTAATAACAAAAGAAAATATCCTTTGGCATCTCAACCTTTTTACACAGACCCAAGTTAAGTTGAGAGAAATGTCATGGAAAAGAAATAATTGAGGTCCTCTGTGTTTTTGTTTCTACTTTCACTATCAAACATCACAGCCTACAAAAGCCATGGTGTTGCTGTGTGGCCCAGATCTTCCCAGTGGAAACAGAAATCCAATGAAAAAATTCATCCTCTCAACTCGCATGGCAAGGTAGATATTTTCAGTTGGAACCTTACCAAATGCAGCTGTGCCTCAACACAAAATCTTTGTTTTTACTCATCTCTCAAAGCTGCTTATCATATTTCTAAGGAAAAGAACCCACACGCAATTGTAAAACCACGTGTCCTGGAAAATAGTCAAAAGACCTCTAGTATCAATCAGAGAAGGAATATTGAAACAGTATCTCTGTCAAATAAATTCATCCATTCCAGAATCACCAGTATTTTTTAAATTATCTCCTTTAACCATTTGATAAAGGTCATGGAAGAATCGGCTAATAAGCCATTTTTCTAGAAGACAGTTCCTGACCTCTTCCAATGAATCTGGCGCTTGGTTTTCGTTCATTAGGTATACAATAATACTATCAGAGAATTCCTATTTTGTGAGCCCCTTTTAGAAACCTCAAAGGGCATCTTAAAAATCACTAAAGTTGTTAAAAGTTTATTTGCCAGACAAGTGTCTGACTTGGACACCCAGTCTCGGTACTTGCTGAACTGATGAGGCACATGCTATGCTTGGCATCGGCCCACCTGGTTTTGCTTCTTCGGTGAATGAAGAATCATGACATACCATCATGTCTCATTACTTTTGACATTGGCATGTGCTCATGTCTAAGACTTGGCCGATGATTTTGAAATTGTGTTCACTGCTGTATTGCATTTGTCAACTTCATCAGTGTCAGAGACTTGAATTATCCATTAGCTATGTATAATGAAGAAGAGATACTATTCAAAAGACTTTTGTCAAGGAAGTGGAAGAGAATATGATCTTCTTTCATCCATATAAATTCAGTGACTTCCCAAATGTTAAGTCTTTAAGGATCCAGTTGAACCTCAAGCAGAAGTTGTTTTGTTGTCGTTGGCTCGTTCACGTTGGAAGGAAGAAAGCCTCTCAGAACATAGAGGAGATTATTCATGGGCTCGACTTACTTGGCAGAAAATTTTTTCCATGATAACATGACCAATCTTTCCATTCGAGGCCCTGCAGTCATCGTTATGTGCGTTATCGCTGTGAAGAAGAAAATGAGGGCAGGCAATGATGTAAACTTTCCAGTTCCGAAGGAGATACTTCTACAGGTCGAAGTCAAAAGGGCCAGACCGTACCAGTGTCTTTGAAGGAGGATGATCTGTTGTGTGGTGGTCAGCCCCCAAAATGGCCCTCTATGGATCTGACCTCTTAGTATTTATGTCCTTGAATAGCCCCCACCTACAGTAAGTGGGGAGGACCAGTGTAACTAACAGGATATTACAGAAATGATGGTGTGTAAGTTTTGAGGCTAAGTCATAAAGACATTCAGCTTCCATATTCATTTATGTTGATCCCTACTAGCTTCTATTTCTAAGTGTACTAATTCATAAAATTGTACTCCCATTCAAAAGGCGCATCTTTTTGAGGCCAATATCTCCCAGCGCTCCGGGTACTTGGAATTCACTAGAAGAAACTCAGAGTAACCAGTAAAGGAATCAGGGGAAAAACAAGAGGTAGCCTCAGTGACTGGTCACAGCTTGAGGGTGCTGTTTGGCGACATGGTGTCACAGGAATTTCCTCTGTCTGCTTTGACGTCACCCAACCTGCCTAACCCTCTGCTTAGGAGAAAATCTATTTCAAAAGAATCACTGACATTGAGACTTAGGGTCAGAATTTTATGTTTACTTTTTGTGTAAAACATGAACAAATTTTGTCTAGGTATGAAAAAAAGAGTTTTCATCTTTCTTCTAGACTGAAGGGTATTTAGATATACCCATACTTTGCATTTCGCATTCCTTTATTAATTAGCAGAGACATCTGCATTAACACAGGATCATTAATTTATGATCTAGTGAATTTTTTCCACCTCTAACTTCCCTGATGAAAGAGAATGAAACAAAAAGGAAGTGTTTGATCAAGACTTCTCCCACAGACTTAAAAGATGGTCCTTGAATAACATTAAAGATGCTGCTTTTGCTGGTGTCTATCTAGTTGTGAGATCAACATATTAACCCAAACTGGAGGCACTGAATTCAGATTTTGTATTACTACTTGCTCAATGACTAACCTGAAAGCATGTTGCCATTCTCTGTAACTTCCATATAAAACCAAACGTCAATAATGCCAACCTAAGGGTACCATTTCTTGAAACTGTCAGAAAATATAACTGAAATGGTAAATAGTTTTGTTAAACTTATTCGTTTAGGGCACATCCTCAGCCTTCCACATCCATTTTCTTTTCTGTCTGAGTTTAAATCTTAGTGAGTTTTTTGATACAGTGTTTTGGAGGCAGTTAGAGTCATTCATATAGAATCCTCAGAAAGAAAAAGAAACATGTACCACAAATGTATTAGTTTCCTATTGCTGTTGTAACAAGTTACCACAAACTCAGTGCTTTAAAACAACTATCTTCGTAGGGTTCTGGAAGACTTGAAGTCTGACCCAGGTCTCTGTGGTGTCCACAGGCTCCATTCCTTTCTGGAGGCCCTCGTGGGCGCTCCATTTCCTTGCCTTTTACAGGTTCTAGAGGCCGCCCACTTTCCTTGATTCGTGACCCCCTTTCTCCATTTTCGAAGCCAGCAACGGTGACTTAAATCCCCCTATTGCATCTCTCTGAGCCTTCTTCTAGAGTCCCATCTCTCTCCGGCTCTCCTTCTGCCTCCCTCTTCATGTTTAGAGACTCTTGTGATTACATCTGGCCACCTGATTAATCCGGGATACCCGCCCCCCCCTCCCACCGCTTTCTCAAAACCCTTAATTTAAGCACATCTGCAACATAAGGTAACATATTCACACTTTCAGGGATTAGGATGTGGGCATCTTTGGAGGACATTATTCTGCCTATCACACAACAAGTTCTAGAGTATCTAAAAGTAACATTCCAACTTTCACTTAGGTTGTAGTGGATTCATCCTCCTGAAATATTCTCTTTTGTAAATCATAAGAAGGAAATGAATCCTCCAGGTCTGCAC
>NW_011888940.1:1324722-1344343 GCF_000151845.1 Pteropus vampyrus
AGTAAGTGGGGAGGACCAGTGTAACTAACAGGATATTACAGAAATGATGGTGTGTAAGTTTTGAGGCTAAGTCATAAAGACATTCAGCTTCCATATTCATTTATGTTGATCCCTACTAGCTTCTATTTCTAAGTGTACTAATTCATAAAATTGTACTCCCATTCAAAAGGCGCATCTTTTTGAGGCCAATATCTCCCAGCGCTCCGGGTACTTGGAATTCACTAGAAGAAACTCAGAGTAACCAGTAAAGGAATCAGGGGAAAAACAAGAGGTAGCCTCAGTGACTGGTCACAGCTTGAGGGTGCTGTTTGGCGACATGGTGTCACAGGAATTTCCTCTGTCTGCTTTGACGTCACCCAACCTGCCTAACCCTCTGCTTAGGAGAAAATCTATTTCAAAAGAATCACTGACATTGAGACTTAGGGTCAGAATTTTATGTTTACTTTTTGTGTAAAACATGAACAAATTTTGTCTAGGTATGAAAAAAAGAGTTTTCATCTTTCTTCTAGACTGAAGGGTATTTAGATATACCCATACTTTGCATTTCGCATTCCTTTATTAATTAGCAGAGACATCTGCATTAACACAGGATCATTAATTTATGATCTAGTGAATTTTTTCCACCTCTAACTTCCCTGATGAAAGAGAATGAAACAAAAAGGAAGTGTTTGATCAAGACTTCTCCCACAGACTTAAAAGATGGTCCTTGAATAACATTAAAGATGCTGCTTTTGCTGGTGTCTATCTAGTTGTGAGATCAACATATTAACCCAAACTGGAGGCACTGAATTCAGATTTTGTATTACTACTTGCTCAATGACTAACCTGAAAGCATGTTGCCATTCTCTGTAACTTCCATATAAAACCAAACGTCAATAATGCCAACCTAAGGGTACCATTTCTTGAAACTGTCAGAAAATATAACTGAAATGGTAAATAGTTTTGTTAAACTTATTCGTTTAGGGCACATCCTCAGCCTTCCACATCCATTTTCTTTTCTGTCTGAGTTTAAATCTTAGTGAGTTTTTTGATACAGTGTTTTGGAGGCAGTTAGAGTCATTCATATAGAATCCTCAGAAAGAAAAAGAAACATGTACCACAAATGTATTAGTTTCCTATTGCTGTTGTAACAAGTTACCACAAACTCAGTGCTTTAAAACAACTATCTTCGTAGGGTTCTGGAAGACTTGAAGTCTGACCCAGGTCTCTGTGGTGTCCACAGGCTCCATTCCTTTCTGGAGGCCCTCGTGGGCGCTCCATTTCCTTGCCTTTTACAGGTTCTAGAGGCCGCCCACTTTCCTTGATTCGTGACCCCCTTTCTCCATTTTCGAAGCCAGCAACGGTGACTTAAATCCCCCTATTGCATCTCTCTGAGCCTTCTTCTAGAGTCCCATCTCTCTCCGGCTCTCCTTCTGCCTCCCTCTTCATGTTTAGAGACTCTTGTGATTACATCTGGCCACCTGATTAATCCGGGATACCCGCCCCCCCCTCCCACCGCTTTCTCAAAACCCTTAATTTAAGCACATCTGCAAAATCTCTTTTGCCACATAAGGTAACATATTCACACTTTCAGGGATTAGGATGTGGGCATCTTTGGAGGACATTATTCTGCCTATCACACAACAAGTTCTAGAGTATCTAAAAGTAACATTCCAACTTTCACTTAGGTTGTAGTGGATTCATCCTCCTGAAATATTCTCTTTTGTAAATCATAAGAAGGAAATGAATCCTCCAGGTCTGCACTTGCTAAACTGTCCTGTGGACAGACCAGGGCAGCCAACTGCAGGGTATCTGCTTCCTTTGCAGTGAACTTTTCTCTGATCTGACTGTGAAAGGGGAACAGAGAATGCACAGCCCTGGAAGTACTATCTAGAGAGGGACCAGGCATTTCACAGTGGTACCGCTGTTGCTATTTTTAAGATTCCATCACAGTATCGAGCATTGGTCACATAAGTGTTACTGTTATATTTAGAAAATTTTATTTTAAAAATATTTGATCCATAGAGAGGAAATATATGTCTTAAATTTGTCACACATGAAAGAAGTAGGGAGGGCGGCCATGACTTCTTTTCATTTTAGCTTTATTCTAGTCCTCTCCCCAAGAGGCAGGCACATCGTGGAGCCACATTTTAGGTTATGTTAACCATTTTCTTCTCAATAGTCATTATTTATGAACTCGAGCAAGCAATACATTTTTTCAACCATACCCCTTTTCTACTAATACTTGTAGCATTTTCGTATGCAAATTCATAAGCGTTCTTACTTGCATGATATATTATTGGTATTTTATAAAATTGGAATGGTTGCATTACTCTGACAGTATGGTATGTGCTCAGTAATTTAATATATGTGAAATTCATTCAATTTTGGTCAGATTAGAAAAAAAAAAATGAAGATGAAATAGCAACAATTACAAAGGACACATGTTTAACCAGTCAAAGTTTCTGTCCAATATATGTTCCATATGTGAATTTAATATACCTGAACATACCACCTGGAATTCCAAATGTGAAATAAGATGAAATGGTGTCTGTCCATTTGGGCTTCTCAGATAGAATCAGGGCAAAAGTCAGTAAAAGAAGATTTATTTCTCTGCCGGGCAAATGGCGTAGAACTCCTTTTGATGGTCGACTACTTCCAACACAGTTGGAAGGAGCCATGGTATTGCAAACTCCACCCTTCATTGTAGCCATACTTAAAGTTACAATAATGGCAAAGATAAGACATGTGCAGCCCACATTTTTATATAAAAGTATCTCGGTCAAACGAGAAAGAAAGATGATATTTTTTCAAATCCTACAGGTGGTTTCAGTTACTCAATATGTTTGTCTAATTGCTCAAATGTTTCCTACACAATACTGAGAGCAGGTATTCTTTTGTAAAGTTTCTTAATCAGCTTCTGGATGTTGCCTCTCTAGCATAAATCCCTTCTCCCGTGTGCAAAAGCTGAAATGTGCCATGTTCTTGTGTTACCTTTGTTATTCAGTCTCAAGAAGCTGGAGCTGACAAGCATAGCATTAAAAAAAAATGGGCAGGGGACTGCCACCAGCTGTTGCTAAGAAAACTGTGGCTCCCTGAATTGGTAGCTTTCTCCTCTAACGTCCTGTCTCGGTGGTGTTGGCTGTAATTGGGAGGTAGGTTAAGGGAGCATTTTTCTCTCAAGGGAGACAGTAAGAATATTAATATTAATGCAATGACTGCCTCCTCGGATGGGAATGGATCACATGAAATGATTCAAAGGAAGCTTGATCAATCATTCCATTTCTTGGCAAGAAAACGATGCCTTTGCATTTAAGAAAGAACATCTGGGTAGAATCACAACGGTTAAAAGAATCGGGTTGGTTGGTGACCAAAAATTCACCTCCTTGACAGAGTCGGAACCCACCCCCCACCCCGCCTCTGGGACTTCTGGCCATGCTGGGGGCAAAAGTAAAACTTTGAAATGCTTTACTTGAAAAGAAGTGCTTACATTTCAGCACTCCTTTTGTGACCTCGCTGCTTACTGATTTATTAGCAGAGTCTCAAAAGACATCTGGAGAAGCTGGTCAACTTGTCTGATTCTGAAGTAAGGGCGGCCACCCCGGGAGCCTTTCTAACTCTGTGACCGCACATCTGGCCCACGAAGATCCTTCTGCTCCCATGATGGTTTGTGAAGTGTCTGCAACCAAGAGCTCCTGGGAGCAATGTGGACAGTTAGCCAAAGCTTTCAAAGTCTGAGAGAGTCGAGAGGTTGCTGCTTGCTTGTGACCAGGGCACCAGCCAGACTGTGACACAAAGGACCTTGCACATGGTAGATAGACACGGGTTTCTTAAGACATTAAAAAGTTCAAGGTTTTGCTACTGAATGCACAAGTGATGCCTTGTGTGGGAAACAAAAACATGTGGCCTCAGGGCAAGTGGGGACACTCTGCTCCTTTTACTGTTCTCGCCCTGAATAGCGATGGAGACCCAGCGTGAAGACATCTGTGACCTGCATCCCCCTTGCCAGATGCCAGACAGCCATTAGTTCAGAGAAGCGTCCTTTCCTGTGACATTTCTGCCACCCATCCACTCTCCCTGCTCCGGGAGTGATAGCTGGAGGTACAGAACAAGTTTCAGCTCCTCCGGACAAAATCAGCACATAAAATAAATTTGGAGGATTCTAGGAAGCCACAGGCACCCAACTCCAAGTCGAAAGAAAGAAGAGGTAGATATTTGAGAGGGTCTTGCAGCTTCACATGAGTTTTAAAGTTCACAGCCACACTTGATCTTTCTGAAGAGCATTCACTCACATAGGACTCATTCCCCCGTCTGTGCATTTATTTGTAATAACTTAATTGTACAACTCCCCTAAATACCGTCTTCAGCTTTTAATACAATAAGGTTCATCCTGGAACTTCTGACAGAACAACCGAGTATAATTGTATCGGTTACAATGATCCCCACCGGTCTCTTCTTTTCTCTTATTTTTTCTTATTCCTTACCTTATTAACATGTGATTTTTTGATGTTGTATTTAAAACATCACTAACAGCACTAAGGAGCACTTTTATACGCATATGTGCACATGATGTGACATTCCTTGTCGTTTAGAGATAATTTTCCTATTTTCTCCATTAGAATGTAAACTCCACAATGTCACTGAGTTCCCAGTGCCTAAAATTGCAGCTGGCATTCAGGCGCTTAATAAATATTTGTTGACTAAGCGAATTAATGAATCAATATAAATCTGATCTCCAACCTCTAAGAAAGTACTATATGTACGACCAAAAGCAGAAGGCTGAAATTGAACCAGGTGGTAATATATCGGTCAAGTTCCATTTCCTAAGACGATGATTGATTTGATTAACTGTCGTTCCGTTTTTGGACCACGAGCAGGTGAGATGGTTCAAAGGCCTTCACGTAAACATGCATCCATACACATGGTGTCTAAAGAAATTCTATTCTACTCTTTAGTACATTATGTTATTGCTATGGAAACAGTAATATTTTAAAGAAGAACACTGAAACCTTCCAAATACAGTCTTTATTCTTCTTGTACTAGCAAAATAATGTGTTTTGCCTAAGAACTTGTTAGGTGGCCTGCAGCTAAATATAAAGAGACAGATTCTTGTCATGTGTGTATCTATGGAAAAATTTGGACCACTGGCTTTTCCTGATACATTTTAAAATAAACTCAGTGCCAAACTCTAGACGTATTAGAGGCCTTCAATGAAACACTTAATATGTTAGGTATGGTTTTTAGTTAGAAATACTATTTATATTTGAACCACAGAAGCATCGCTTTGGAACTTCAGAGGACCAGCATCGCTCATGACTCTAGTCTGTTACTTCATCAGGGTGGTCCTAGCTTTCCTGGACTGGCATCACATTTTGACCAAAAGGTTATGAGAAAAAGCATGAACCCACGCCTGGGGTGTAATCGCACAAAAGGAGCCAAATAGAATCAGATGAATGTTATCAAAAGGTCACTCAACTCTACTTCACAGGCAAAAGTTCAGAAAGTAGCAATGGTAATATCCACATGTGCCGTTTTGCCTCGCTTACTGACCTTAAAGCAAACCGAGATGGATGCGTTTTGAAAACCTCTCTTCGTGCCGATTTAAAACATTAGGAGCAATTCTTTGAGCATTCTAGTGATCATAATGTCTATCTCGTATTATGTGCAAAATTGATGTTAGCATTCTAGTGTTTTAGCATTTGTTTTTCATTCAAATAAGTTCTGTATGTGCAAAGGTGATAACACCCCCTCTTCTTCCCTAGTGATGGCGAGAACAGAGACTTGGAGCCAGAGGGGCCTAGGTGTGCCCTCTACCTCGGCCACATGCAAGCCGTTTGCCCTTGAACAAATCAACAAATCACTGCCTTCCTCAGTTCTCCCCAAGTGAGAACACACGCAAAGAACTTAAAACGGGTCTCATTAACATCGTCTTCTTTTCTCTGATACTATAAACATCGCATTTCTCTTCATTTTTTTCAACCTGTTGAAGTGCAAGCGTTTTTAAAGTTTCCAGAAGTTGAAAGGTATTAGAATCACGTTTTCAGAGACATAGTTCATTTAAACCAACCTCTTCTCCTATTAGTAATTTAGTTCACATACAGGAGAAATTTTTTTTTTTGACAAAATATATTGCTCGCATTACTATAATTTGTAATTGTGTATCATCTTCTGTGTGAGAGCACAAAGGGCTTTGCAAATAAAAAATACTTGCAATCTCTAAGGATATAGGTAAATATTATATTTTATCGCTAGGTAAACTAATAATAGCAAATTAAGTGATTTACAGAAGATGTTATACTACTTTTGTGACATACTTGAGAAAATATGAAACTTCTCTATTGTACCTACACTTTATAAATGGCAAGTACGTGACATATATGCCCACTTTCCTCTTTTGTGACTTTATCAGCCATCCCAAATCGACCACGGCACTATGTCATATTGATGCTCAGAACTTTCAGCACAACACTGCAGGCAGCCACCATCAAGCAGGTGGAGTTGGTTTGTTAGTTAAATCTGTATGCCTTCCTGAGTTGGACTATCTTCCAGGTGTTGTCTACATTAGAAATGAGTTCACATAAAGGAGCACAAAGCTTTGTGCTCCTTTGCATGCTTCTTTCCTATTATTTTAAATGTTTCCTAAAATATACCCATGAAAATTTACTTGTTGTCAATTTTAATTAGACTTGGCACAATTACATTCTCAACACATTAAACCTTATAGAGAGGAAAAACTGCTGAGAATCTTCCCTCCCTCCTATTTAGAGAAAATAACATCCACGGAGTTCTCCAGGATGTCCCTCTAACCCGACACTGGGCTCCCACCGCTTAGCTTACTGTGTTTCATCACTGATCTCTTTTCCTTCACTTTCTCCGTCAGCCAGCTCCACCAAGTTTCCTCTTTCTGTCTTCTATCTCTCGTGCCTCCTTTTCCTAGATCTTCCCTTATTCACATTTTTAGAGGAAATTACCGTTCTCCCTGGCTCCACTGCTGGTACACGATTCTGATTTCAGCCTGGCCCCCGCGAACGCTCGGCAATGCGCGTACCTAACCTCAGCGCGTACCTAACCTCAGCTCGCCCCTTTCTCCATCCGTTTCGTCAGAGCGTCCGAACCTTCATCGTCGTCTCAGTCTCCACCCCTTGGCTCTTTTGACTCAACAGATGTCGACCTGTCGTGGAGGACACATATGCCATTCGGTATGGACTCCCCAGTGCCCCTGAGCTCCAGCTGCGCCTGCGCATGTCTCCTCCTTGGCTCGGCCTCACCTTCTTTCTCTGCAATGTCCGTTCCTCCTCTCGGCCCCACGCCCCTCACCTGATCCGGGACCCTCTGCCCTTGTTTTCCCACCCCCTCCTTCAGTGCACCTTTAAGGTCTTGGACACATTCCCTGAGCCTAGAGATGAGCCCAAGAGTAGTTCTCACCAAAAATAAACAAGCAAGGAAGCGGCAACAACAAAACACTTTCTTTGACTTGAGCCCAATGCTCATGCGTCATTCCCACCTCTGTGCGCTTTCTCTTGTGCTCCCTCCGCCTGGAGTAAGATCCTACCTACTCCTTAAAACCCAAATCAAATGTATTTTCCTTTCTCAAATGTGAATAGTAACTAATTTTCTTGAACTTGCGTAGCGACCTGTGCCTCTCTTACCAATAACATCTCTTCTTTCTTGTGCCATAATTATGTGTATGTCTGCTCTTACAACTACTGGAAGTTCAACAAGGTCAGAATCTGTGTCTGATTTATCTTCTTATTCTCCAAAGCACCCAACATGTGCCTGTATACAGTAGGCACTTACTTAGTTGCCACCATTTAGAGAGATTAGGAATCTGAGGCAGGGAAGTTCTTAGTGACACACTGTAAGTCACAAAGCTTGTAAGTGGCAAAGTTGCCACAAATTTTAGCGCTCTTTCAACTCCTTAAGTGAGTCCTGTAGTTTTTAAAAATTTACTGCGACTGAATCACAATTTTATCATTTTTTGTAGTCTGTAGCAAGTTTCTTTAAAGGCCTATTTTCCAAAGGCTTTTCATATACTTGATATCATGTTGCACATAGTAGGAGCTAAACAAATGTGAAATAAATGAAAAAGTGAATACGTTTTGGTGGATGATATCCATAAAGCGTAAATTAGTCAAGGGCGATCCGAAGCGTTTCGGTGAGAGGGAACCGCATGGGAGGGGCAGCCCTGCGTGCACGTCGAGGTCAAGTGCGCCCTTGGCCGTGGACGTTAGGACTGCTAATAATGAGGAGAAACACCCCGGGCCCAACCATGAGGCTCCATTCTTTTCGTCGTTCCATGTTTCCGTATTTAGAATTTCGACAATTTAACATATTTTTAAATTACAATGCGAATGTCACTTGTTTTCCAAATCTAGTGGTCAAATTCCGATCTTTAGGGTCAGAGATAAAAATTCGACCAGTCATCAGGAGACTATTAGGAGCTGGCTTCCTTCCTTCCTTCCACTGACGCAGCGTCTTCAAATGTCAAGCCAAGAGAGTGATTGCAGAAAATTAAAGAAAACCAGTCAAGACCAGTTCATTGTCCATTTTCTGTAAGGCCAGGTAGAATGTAAATTTCAATATGGGTACAGTTGGGGACATCTCTGCTGAAGAGAATTTGGGCGCCTGTGTTGTTTTTCAGGTTATTTATAGTAATCGATGTTCACCTGGATCTAAGCTTTATTGTATTTGACGATGATAGGATTGTGCAAAGATCTCATGGCACCGCAGGTATTTTCAGGACATGAAAGTACAACGCCTGGGCAATAAGCAGTTTGCGAGTGCCGAGGAATGTACACTGTCGTGGATGGTACACTGTCGTTCTGAACAGGGCTGGCGAAAACACTCACTTGCACTCGGAAGTCTATTATCCAAAGAGTATAAGAACTCTATTGCATCTTAAAAAGAAAAAAGACAAGACAAGACAAGACAAGACAAGACAAGACAAGAAAAGAAAAGAAAAAGATTTATTAGCAGGCAGGAAAAGGAGTGTTAGCCCCAGCAGAATTTTCAGCAATCGCCTCATTGACAAGGCTGTAAATAGACTAATCGCATAAAGGTAAACTTAATGGTATAAAGAAGTGATTGAGCACATTTAGGTGGGACAACTCAAGCCTGGCTGTATTTGTTTTTCATTCTGCATTGAAAGGCAGGAGCTGTGTTTCATATCTGTGGGAGGGAGCTATAGGATTGAACATGGAGATCAAAACAGATCATAATTGCTTTAGTCAAACGAACAGATTTTATATATAAAAGGGACCTGTAAACATAATTTAGAGAAGGTTTTGGCATGAAAATGAAGTAGCAGTTACAACTTCAGTTCCCAACTACCTTACACAACTTGTCTCCCCAAGATGGTTATTTTAATCTCTAATTTATTAAAAGATGAAATGTTGGAATGTTGGATAGATTGAAATCATTTGTCAGATCACGAAGTCCTCATAACATTTCTCAGCCTTAATAACACATCTGCTCTTAGAATGTGGTCTCTTGATAATAGCTGTCTGAAAGTGTCTGAATTTAGGGATTATTTGAGACAACAGATTTCCTTCTATTTGGAACTGCATGAGGCATCTGCTCCCTCACCGTTAGCTTTGTGTCATGGTCTCAAGACATTCATAAAAGGGCAGATCATTTTGGACATGATGAGAAGGAAAAGGGGCCTCTGTTGACAATAAGAGATTGGAAAGAGGAATTAAGAAACTTTAAAGATAGTATTTTATGTTTAGAAATATCATCCCACAGTTCTTTTTCCAATCTGAGGAGAACACGGTGGCTAGAACTAAAGGAGTAGTAAACCACTCTAAAACCAACGATTTAGAGAAAAACTTGGTAGAATGCTAAGTAGAAATTCACAAAATTTTATCTGATTTGATTCAGCATAACGAACAGAACTCAGTGGAAACGGACAACCAAGATAATTTCAAAGACCATGTGCCAAACTAAGTATCCGACCGTAGGAGTCAACTAAACAGAATGAAAAATAATATGTGAAAATTACCTTCTCCATTTAACTTCCAAGAGAAAATGTTCCACAAGATGCAACCGTAACAAAACTTTTATGCACTTCAAGGACAAACTGTATATGCAGATCAAGAGCTCAAACACCTGCTTGACTGATAAAGAAGAGGCCATTATCACCTTCTCAACTGCATTTAATTATAAAAATTACCATGTAGAGTTGGCCAAGCTCATTTTTAAATGATGATGTTGCCCTTTTGTTTCTACACACACCCACAAAAAATATTCTTTACATTTAGAAAGAAGTAAAAGAAAAATTTTAGCTAAGCTTCGTGATATTTACTTATTGTCATCCTACAGAGAGCTCCACAGATGGCATTAATGGATATATAACAACAATGAGATAACATTTCTGATTATAAAAACCATACTTTTCCTATGAATCAGTCCACATTACATATATATATACATATATATACAAATAATACATATTTTAGGTTCTCAGATTGTGTAACTATATGAGCATGGTTATGACAATGACACATAAGAATCGGGCCCAGTTGTCTAATCACCATATAGGACGACACCTAATTGTTCTGGAATAACTAAACACATTATGAGAAACACCTCCCCAATCGTCTTGTTTTTCAAGGTGTCCTTTTTCATTAATCTGCCTATCACATTTGACACCATGGATCCCCCTTGCTCTGGGGACATTTTTTGCCTCTGGATTTTGTGCACGCTATTATCTCTTGGTATCTCTTGGGCAACTCTTTCCTTGAATCCAGATTTTTTTTTTCTTCCCCAGAGGGGTTCTCAAGGGTCCTGGGTTAAAGAGTCAGGGACTACTTTCTGAGAAGAATTTTCTTCCTATGTGTGAGGTCTTTTCAAGTTGCCCCAGTGATTGTGAAGGGCTACTGGCATTTCATGGGAGGAAGGTGGAGGGAGAGGAGAGAAACGAGAAGGCCAGTTTTATGGGGCACACAGAACAGCTCTACATGACAAGGACTCATTATGTCAGAAAGCAAGTAGCAGCGCACTTCTGAGAAACACCGAGTGGGAAAACCAAACTCTTGACCTTTCATTCATTATTTCTGACCCCGTACTCTTGAGTACTTTGCTTCAAATCTCCTATACACCCAAGACCCCCAAAGCTGCCTCTCCCACTTTGTCCCTTAGTGCTACTCTAGGCTCTTCACTCCAGGCGCTACTGAAGATCTTTCCACGGGCAGTTCAGACCAAGACCCACCCAGAAGCCTGGCAGATGGCTCATATTTTTTGCTTCTCCTTCTCCTTTATCCCCACATCCAAAGGACTGAGTTCTCTTTAACTCAATGTCTTTCGGAAATATTTCTTGTCCACTGCCACAGCTACCCCCTTGCAGACACCTGTTTACCCCATACCTCTCCTAACTGCCTCCCTAAAGGCAACCCCTGCCCTTTATCATCCATCCTACACACTGTTGCTACAACAATTATTTTATGGAATTCTTTCTACCAGTTTCGATAATCCGCTATGACAAATCTCGCCTATTAGATCTCATTGTGACTCTTTATCTCACCCTGAGTAACTCTCACATCTGTCTCCCATGTCACCCTTCATTTTTTATGTCCCCTTGTTTAGACCTTCTGTCCAGCCAAGCTTATCTCCTTGGCAGCATCACACGAAGTTTTCACTCCCTGTCACTAATGCTGACTCCCATCATCCCTCCCTCCCTTCTCGCAGGCTGGGTAATAGAACTGTCTGAAGCCGTATCAAAGCCTGAGAAAAAAGGGAAAATCAGTAATATTAATCTTGTCTTGCTTCAAAATTTTGCCTTTTGTTCACTATTATTATTATTATTATTGTTATTATTGTATTGTGATTTTTTAAAAATACTGCATTAAAATGTTCATGATCTTGATTACTGAGTTTTGGGCACCTGCTTAAGTTTTGCACGGGAGGCAGATATGTCACTCACCTGGCCCTCGTTCTGGCTTTGCTCTGTGGTTTCCTTTTCTCCCACTCAGCTCCTCCTGCAAGGTGTCCCTGATGAAGACTTTCAGAGCTCCGAGCCCCTTCGTCTGATCCTTGTCTGCCCTCGAGTATGCTGTGGCTATGTGTTCTCGTCATCTGCAGTTTGGGGGGTAATTTCTCCTCCTCTAGGACCAAGGTTTCTACTTTTTGCTCTTCACAGGGCCGAATACCCCGCCCTCCACTTGGTGGACACGTAATAAAGGTCCATAAACATCACGGAATATAACAGCTGGACACCGATCGAAACTTCAGATAAGACATAAAGATGCGACAATAGGAATGTTGACCTTAGAGAAGAGAAACAAACAAAAATTCCTCACATTATTCCACCATTATCTGTGAATAATAGGTGAGGATTAGCACATCGAGAATCCTGGGAGAATCCTTTTCCATAAATAGAAAAGTGACAGGCAGCTTGGAGGTGAGTCTGAGCAACCCCCGGGGTTGTGCTGGGTCCCTTCCTATCAGTCTCTTCCAAAACTGCCACTCCCAACGGTCACCAGACCCCTTCGATTTAAACAATCCATCTCTTCCACAGTGAAAGAGAGTCAGAAGAGCTTCCTCCCACCTGGGTGTGAAAACACATGGCTGTCAAGGAACGAGGTTAAGTATTTGGAAGACACGTGGCAGAATGCATTAGTTTCATCTCACTAAAGAAAGAAGACACACCACGTTTGAAGAGAAGCGCGTGTCAACCCGAAAGTGAGACGTTAGGCACTGAATGGGACTCTGGGGACGCTGCTTTGAGAACGAATAGAATCAGAAATTTGGACTCAACGTCACACACCTAACAGTTCTCTTCCCTCCCCCTCGCCCTCCCCACCCGCCTCCCCCAGCATTTAATTGGATTCTGATATTCAAAGAATGGGCAGCTGAGAATCTAGGTCCAAACTTCCTTTCTCCTCCGTGCCTCCTTCTCCATCTCTACCTCCTCTTCATTTGCTTCCCCTTCCAGCTGTTTTTCTCTCCTTCCCCCCACCCCCAAACCTTCCCTGTCGCATATCCAGACGTGGTTAATAGCCCTAACAGTACAAGAGCAAAATTGAGTAAACTTGATGGCAATAAATTGCTTCTCTCCATATACAGCTTTCTAAATAATTTCAGTGTATGATAGTTTTTATGCAGAGCAAACACATAAATTATATTTGGGCTGTTCCAGTCACTTCTCAAATGCAATAACTTCTCTAAGATTTGATTATTTTGAACATTAGACAGGTGGCAATAACAAATATGTTTTTCGACTAAAAAGGAACGGGAAAAGAGGTATAAGTAAACATGAATTCTCTGTTGCTGTTACGTTGGGACTCATCTAAGTATCCAGTTTTACTAGGGCTTTTCAAAAGGGCTTGCACTGTCTGTCCCTTTTAAAAGGCAGTGTGTTCCCTCAGGACCACACAGGGCATTGGAGGGCAGGTGCTGAGCAGCAGAGGAAGCTTGCTCTGGGTCTCTGTTTGACCCACCTCCCCTCCCAGCAGGGCCTCCGCAGGTGTTAGCGCACCAGGGCCATTAGCATCATTAGAACTTCTAACACGAAAATTTGATTTTGCTAAACAAAAGTCCTCTTATTTTAAAAACAACCAGTAAGTATGCTTGTACCGTCAATATTTGAAAAATCAAGAAAAAACGTTGAGAAATCATTCTATATCTGTCCAAACCATGTTTTCTATTTTCTGACTTCTCAACAATGACCTTTGAAGAAACCGGTGTGAAGCATGGATTGTGAGCTCAGACATTAAAAGAAAATACATGCGATGTGTTTTATTGAAACATAAATATTATGTATACAGAAAAAAAGGACGGAGGAGTACACAACTCAAGGAGATTATAAGAGAGTTTGAGGAACATATAAGAATAATGTAAGAGAGCGTGTGGCTTCTATAAGAAATTACCACCAATGTGGCGGCTTCAAACAACAGAAATTCTCTCATAGTTCCAGACGCCAGAAGTCCAAAAACCAGTATCACTGGGTCGAAGTCCAAGTGTCAGCAGCTTCTGTGCCCCCTCCAGCGGAGAGAATCCATCCCTTGCCAGTTCCAGCTTTGGGTGACTGTCACCTTCCATTGTCTCGTGGCTGCATCACTCCAGTTCCTGCCCAGTCTCGTTGCCTCTTCATCTTCCATCTGTGTCGAATCTCCTTCAGTCTCCCTCTTAAAAGGACACCTGTGATTATACTTAGGGCCCACCAGGATAATCTCCCCATCTCAAGATCCTTAAACTAATCATATCTGGAAAGTCCCTTTTCCAATATAAAGTAACCTTTATAGACTCCAGGGATTAGTACTTGGTATTTTTGTGAACCATTATTCAGCCAGCTACAGAAAGCTGAAGCCCAGAACGAGCTTTGAAAATGCCTGGGATGACAGAAATGGCTTATAGGGCCACATTTAGAGATGATGAATGAAGAAGGGATAGGTTTATTTCCAAGCGATGAAAAAAACGGAGCTACTCATTGCTCTTTGGCTTCTAGTTTTTCCAAAAAGGAGAAAGGTCTTCACATTTAAGGTGGTTGAACACATCAACAGACAAAGACCAAGCTGAGTGAGGCACTACGAAGTACTTGATTAGCCATTCTGTGAATTCAAACTGCATCGCAGGCTCTAGAAGAAATGGCTTATGTAGTCTCAGGATCCCACTGCTAGGAAACCTCAGTGTTACACTGTATCTCATTCTTCACGTTGTGGCTTAAATGTGACTTCTTCAGAGTGGTCCTTGACCATCCTAAGGATTTATCTGCCCCCACACTGGCTTGTGAACTTCACAGGACAAAGATTATTCTCTTTTTAGTCACGGTATATACCCAGTACCTGGCACGCTCTGTGGTTCAAAAACATCCTTAATCACTGCTTGTTGAGTGAGTGATAATTGCTAACATTTTTTAATACTTCGTGTATGACA
This sequence comes from Pteropus vampyrus, assembly GCF_000151845.1. Classification (NCBI taxonomy): domain Eukaryota; kingdom Metazoa; phylum Chordata; class Mammalia; order Chiroptera; family Pteropodidae; genus Pteropus; species Pteropus vampyrus. The sequence goes on from NW_011888940.1 coordinate 1,339,573, forward strand.
AACACTCTTCTGAGTGTTTTATATGTAGTAACTCACTTAAGAAGGAAGGAGAAAGGGAGGGAAGGTAAAAGGGGAGGAAGACGAGAGAATAAGAATGGTATGAGAAAATCGATTGACAAATTTCTCCATTTTTAAAAGGAGGGATAAAAAAGAAATGGAAAAACTAAAAATTAGTAAGCTCGATGTTTATCCTCAATAAAAATCTAGAATGAATTACTAAACAGAGAGAGGTTGTGAATAATGTGAGATCACATCTATCTCAGAATCAATCTCAAAAAAGGCCTGAATTTAGGTTCCCCCAAACCTTCTCTATGAGTGCAGAGTGAATAGAAATATATGTGAAACAAAATAAAAATGAAAACTTAAAGCTCTTGGTCTACTGCATGCTTAATATGAATTACCATTATGCTCCAACCAGGGGCAAAATGTTATCACCATCTAATGCTCCAATCACAGAGGCAGAGTGTCCCAGTTATTAATAATAGAATTATGAGTAACATGGCAAAGTAGAAAGAGCATGGGTCAAGTTAACTTAGCTGACAGGAGCAAATTACTTAACATTTCTAAGGTTTTAAAAATTTACCTATATAATACATTCCTGAAGGAATGATTGTGAAGATTAAAATCAATAAAGAATGAAGAGTCTGGCACATGTTAACTTTTAAGTAATGTGAGTTCATTTCTTCCTTTCTCCTCCTTTTAACCTCTATTGTACTTTGTACAAGGCTAATCATGGATGAAAACATGAATTCAGTTCTGGTCACTACATTTTGAGGAACAAAATGACAAACTATAGGTATAGCCACAGGAAAGACACTTGATCAGTGAAGTAGCTGGAAACAATGTCTTATTATAATAATATCTCATGTTCCATAGCATCTTATAATTTTCGGAAGGTTTGATCCCCCAAACAATACTACCAGGTAAGCAGACAAATGTTAACATGACATTTTATGTAAACGCCCAAAGAGATTAGTGGCCCACCAAATGTCACATTGCTCATAAATAACCAAGGTGGGATAAACTGCAAGTTTACTGAGCACTCACCTAGTAATTTCCTCTTTATTATACTCTGCTTCCCTTATAAGCAGTGGTAGAAGGAACTAAGAAGAAATATTTTGAAGATATAGAAGGGAAGACACGATAACTGCCCTATAATATTGGAAGGATTGTCCTGTCATAAAGGGAATCAACAGTTCACCCAAGTACAGACCAAGATTGATGGGTGGATATTATAGCTGGACAAGCTTTGGCTCAACATCGGGGGAAATTTGGGAACCTTTAGAGGTAAGCAACAATAAACAAAGGTTGACTAGTGAGATATTCAGGGATGTAAAGCAAGGATGCCTGCCCCAGGATAGCAGATGAACTAGATACATCCATTCGTTCCATTGTAAAATACATAATTAGTGAGCAAAACACTGTGCTAGACCTTGTGGGAGACAAAGACATAATTAAGATGGTGTCCCTGACTCTGTATGTCACCTCGAATGCCCCCCATAAGTCTAGAAATTATGAGCGTTTGACATTTTTATTTAAGCAGATTTTTAAGACATTTGGGAAAACACCATTGGCATCAAAAGTGAAGACGTCAACAACTGATGATGAGCCTGCATCCACCTAAATGTTGCTTTATTTCTCAACATCGAATGGACAGATGAACGAGCATGCGTGGCCCTGTGAGCCCCGTGCTCATCTTTCTCACCTAGAAACGGTCAACGTGACAGAGCGATGGCTGTTTTCTCTTTCTCCGTCCTCCTTCTGAGGGGCTCATTCTACTCACATTCTTGGTCAATCTAGAACGCTAGCTGCAATTTGTAGGGAAGTCAGTTCAATTCTCCACACCTTTGGAATTTTAAAAATGTAACCATGTGCTATTGCAAAGCATTTCAATATTTTCATTTCCAATTCCTATAAATTGCAAGCATTTATTTTATGAAACTTGGAAAGATCACTATTTGTCTCGAATTATACCGGCATCCGAATTATGCCGGCATCGCACCAGAACACAGAATTGTGGAACATATGAGACAGAAACCTGACACTCAGTTCTCTGCGATGTGTTAAACAGAGAAAAAATTGTACTGTTGTATAAAAAGCTGGCTAATCAGTCTCAAACCGCAAATTATAAGATTAAATCAATTAAAAAAAAACAATCGAAAAGGTACATTCAAATCAGAGCCTCCGAAGAGAGTCCGGGGGACATAACAGGGAGCAGAGGAATGACATGAAAACAAGCAGTCTCCAAAAATGCTATGGAATTTCTAATCTGGAATTCCATATGCGGGTTTTGCTCAAATCCATAACTCATGTACATTTTTCTTAAAATAATGTTTCAAAGTGCATTTAGGACATTAGAGAATTATTGTTGTTGATTCTTAAAAGAACAGACTGTCACGCTGAATGGCACACAGGAAATGATGTTTTCCACGATTGAAAGAAAAAAGACAAGAATGATCTTTTCCAGTAAATTAGTTTTAAAAGCTAGAACTAATGGTTCACAAGCAATTTCCAGCCCACCAGATCTTCCCAGGGCTTCTCATAGTTATTAGTGTCAAAATAATGATGCATCCAGTAACGGTAAGCCAGCGAAGCCTTAAGAAATCACCAGAAAAGATTTCTATGGATCAGAGGTCCAAATTTTACTAAAATTCTTACTTCCCACAGACCGATTCATCTGTGACATGATCTCTCAAACCCCCACGTTTCTCCAGAGTACCCAAACCTATTACATTCACAAATTAGATAGCTTACTACATTTAGACTAACAACACCTTCCACAGATGTTTGTCGAGTAGATCTTGAATTCCCAATTCAACTACTGCACAAAGATTTTTTCCTTGATTAATAATTAACTACTTTAAAAAATAAAAATTTTAAAACTTCATTGTTTCAAAAAGCTATTACTTTATTTCTTAAGTTTTCAGAATAGAAATGAGCTGCAAATTGAAGGGCTGATCAATGAAAAATTTGTCTCTTCCACAGGATCAATGAAAAGGGGGGATCTTTTTTTTTTCTCTTTTCAATGGTTTTATAGGATTGACTCTTGTACCTCCAGAATAGGAAAGAGACTGGTCAAATCGTATTTAATTAACAAATACTGAATTAAGATAAAATCGTCTTCATTGATTCATGCCCTTCCTTCTGTGAAGACTTGTTTTTTGTCTAAACTGTCATTTTAAGGTTCAGAATAATGGAATCTCATCCAATTTGGACTCTCAGGCTCCTCTTGCTGGGATTTGCATACATTTGACTGCATGCTGTATCTCAGATGACTGTTTACTAAAAGAATATAATGCCAGGACACTGTTTAGAACTGTATGGTTATAGAATCCTGTCACACAAGAGACACTTCCTTTGGACCTTCTCCACTTCTGTTCAAAGAAAAATCTATGCCATGTTTTAAAGGGCTTTGGTGAAAGAGATTCTGTCATTTTTCTCAAGATACATTCCTGCATCTCACAATTCTCTACTATGGGAAAATATTTTACATATTTAACCTAAATCCTTCATATTCCAGCAAATACCCATTTACTCCCCTCCAATTTAAGAAAAGCATGTTGCCATCCTCTGAGACCACAGTGCTCAAATGTTCCCACGATGAGTGATTTACCTCAAAGTCTGTATTCCATGGTTAACCACTTTAAGACATCTAAACGATGTATTTTCATGTTTAGCATAATGATTAATGATTAGGTGTCAGGCCTTCGTCCCCATTCTGACTGTGACTTTGTTAGCTGTGTGATCTTGGACAAATTGCTTGCTAGGGTGGGACTAACAACTACTAAGAAGGTTTGTTGAGACAATGCACAGAAAATGCTTAGCGCACTGCCTAGCGCACAGTAAGTCCTCAATAAATAGTTAACGTCTCTTCAATAATTTATAAGCTTGGCTATAATATTTAGAGATTTAGATGTTGAATTGCTATAAATTTAGGGGATTACTACGAGCTGGAAATAACTTTGCCCCCTATGCAACTTCAAAACTCACATGACACCCAGGTTGCGATTTAATATTGGTTCACATGGAATGATTCTAAATCACTCCCTAATAACATTATGATAACATTATGAGCACTGGAAGTACTCTGGTACCATGGAAAGTTTTGAGTGGACAGAGGTTTAAACGATCTAAGAGACGGCCCATCCATGACGAATTTTGTTTTCAGGTGGATTTAGGCTCTCTGGGACAGTCCAGTGCTTTGCAATTTTTTCTAATTTAAATTTTAATGAAAAATGTTAACATTTTCTTTAACATAACTAGGGGAGGTGTAACCCATGAGAGAATGTCCCTCGCCATGTCAAGTAACAAATAAGGGAAGTAAGACATTAGAGAAGAGACTGAAATGTAAGAAGCAAAGAAAAAGTTGACACAACAGGGAGTATAGTTACATTGAGATGATGTCCAGGGGGCAGGTGAGATTGATTGCTGAAAACAGTCTGACTGGGATTTGGGGGGGCAGTCACAACTGCGGATTGACTAATGAATGGAAGAAGGGAGAGCCTCAGGAACACAGTCAGCCTTTGAGCTGGGGAAAGCTCGGCTTGTACTGACATCGCAGAGTTTCACGGGGTGCTGATGTATGCTGAGCTGGAGATGGGAAAACGCTGCCCTAAATTATACTTCTGCTTTCCAAAGCAGCAGCTATCAGATGATATTTTTACAAGACTCTCTAAGCTACTTCATATAATTGGGGCACGATACTTCTAGTGTTCTGGGAGAGCAGCTCAGTTCTTCACATTGTTCTTACAGCATCTAAGCTCAAGGGTCA
>NW_011888940.1:1344583-1353989 GCF_000151845.1 Pteropus vampyrus
AAATGGAAGAATGTTGGTTTCAAACTTTCAAAAAAATTTATATCTGAAGGTAAATTGTACTTTAAATGATTGTTAGATGTTCTTCCTAAAGAAGCTTTGGCAATGAAGGCAAAATTTTGGTGATTTGAAGGTAAAATACCCAAAAGGTAGAAGGTTGAGTTAACTTCTCACAAGGTCTCGGATCCTAATTTCGATGAACGTCTTCTTTTAGCATTTCAGGATCCCTTTTCCTAGACTCAGGGAGCGTTCAACTGGAAGGACCTTGGATGTTCCTTGGTCCCATTTTCTATTTTACAGAAGACCCTCTGAGAGGTAGGACCTACGACTCTCAGAGAGGTAGGTGACTTATACAAGATCCCCCAGTTAGTAATCAGCAGAGCCAGGACCGGAAGGGAGGTCTTTTGGGTCCCAGTTCAATGATTTTTCTACTACAACACACATCTTCTCTTAACAGAAGTGGAACCTGCATCAAAAATCTCCTGAGAGATGCCATGTGGATTGTTTTTTAAAAGTGTGATGCATTTTTTATTCTACTTTGAGAAAAATGCTGCCAAAGTGTTCTCTGGGGAGAGGAGCTGTACTAGGAGAGGGGGCTTTCAGGCTTGGAGATCACAATGAATAATCACTCACTTAACACCTAGACTGCATCCCAAAGGCCACAACCACCCTGGGGAAGATGATCAGATGGAGAGCATCTGAACTGGGTTTGGGAGGAAGGGACACAGAAAAGTTGAGGAACTTAACAGCCAAGAGATGTTGGAATAGAATTGAAAAGTGAGCAAGACTAGAGAATGGAAGAGCTCTAGGTAGCAGAAGAGACACTCAGATCATCTCTATCTCATATAAATATGATATTATAGTCATACATCTGTAGAATTTCTTTCCTTTATATGCATCGAGACCCCAATAACGACCTAGATAGAGACCTTTTGTCCCAGCAGGTTGGGAATCCTGCATCTTACTGTGTGTGTGTTCATTGAACCCTTGGGAAGCAGGGGACAGTGTAGGAGAATAAAAGAGTCGGGACGGGATCGGACAAAAAGGAAAACATCGTGAGATGAATAGAGCTCACACGTGATCACCGGATGGGACAAGCACGAAGTGTTCTGTGCCTCGCTCGGTGGTGAACCAGGGACCAGCTTCCTTAAGACAGAGAAATTCTGGGGATTTCCCCTTTGTTTTAGAATAATAATAATATTTTACCAAGTTGTTGCCACAAAGGTAGCTTTAAATTAATGTAAGCCGACAGAATGAGTCTAGTTATTACATTTGGCACCCAGCAAAATTTCAGATCAGACTTTTAAAATTTTTTTAATATTTAAATTTTAAAATATTTTCCAGAGGGCATTAGATATTATCATGTCCTATTTCTTCATGTCCTGTTTCTTTAACCGTAGTAAGTGCTGAGTATGTAGGCATTGGCTTAGTAGCCATCCAATGGTTCGTTAATGGACTTCAGAGAGTATTCCACATGTAACACCAAATTACTGGCATATGAACATTTAGAAAGCATTCTTCACGGGTTTTCTTCTGTGAACACAGTCTCGGAGTATGAGCAATGTTCTCACATCACATATCTACTAGATTTCATTTTTCTTTCTTTTTTACTGATGTCAAAAGAAGAGTCTTTGCAGCTATTCCTAGAGATAATTTGGTCTGACGCTCCTTAATTTTTTTCTGCACCACCTGACCACAAAACGATGCAATGGTGGGAAAGAACACATTCTTTCTCTGGATCAAGTTCACATTCATTCCAAGAGCAAGACTATGTGTTACCCTAATGATGAATGCAAAGACAAGAGTACAATGAAATAAAAAACAGGTCTGCTTAAGTGTCCTCCTAGGGGTGTCAGGGCCCTGTCTGTGAATGCCTACTGCCCCTACTAAGAGAACAGCCCCGCAAACACCAGTGCCTGCACGTTCTCCAGGTTTCCAGCGTGTTCCAGAAAGGGCCTTGGGGATGGCTCTTGAAAGAGCGGTGCCTAGTACTGAACAAATTTTCAGTTATGACTTCCTCAAAAGAGAGCATCTGAAAAAACAAGACCATTTCTACTCACAGGAATAAAAAACATTCATCAGAAAAAAAATCAAATCTCTGTCCAGATAAGTATTAAATTTCCATTACGTATTCAACAAACTCATCAACACCACAGGCGGTTTGTTGGGACCCCTGAGCCACGTATGTCTCAGCCAACAGGCTCCCCAGGCTGAGACAAACAAACTCGCGAGATTTATAAAGTGACCATACCCTCTCCCCGTGAGGAATTTCTAGAAAGGTGCAAGAGTGGCATTATATTGCATCCAAAAGACATATGATTCTAGGCAAAAAATTTTTCTTTGGGACTTAAAATTCATTTTTGATAAATTTTACTTTTTTATTTCTAATAAGAAGTTTTGAATAGAAAACTCAAGTTTTTCTAGTAGAGCCTTTTAAGCAATCCTAACAGTTCTGGCGTCATCATCATCATCATCATTATCAATATCACCATTATTTCTAAATCCAAGGAAATATGTCTCCATGTTGTTTATTTGGAGTAGGTTAGACTGGCTCAGCCTTGAAAACGCTGCTTGCGATCCATTTGAATTAAAGTGTTTCGACTCCAGTATGAACAAGCAGCCAATGACCTTTTTCAATTCACCTAATTTACTGAGTCCATTAGGTTTATGTTAATAAATAAAACCTCTGCAATACTTCGTAATAACAATAATGCCTTTCAAACGATTCCGCACTTAATGGCCAATTTCAGAGCATTAAATGTTGTTAACAATCAATTTCCTGGATATTATTGTGCAGTCAGTTTATAAATATCAAATTATATAGGTTACAGTGTTACCTTTGTAGGCCAGCTGCAGGATTATATTGATATTCTGTAGAATAACTGCCAGTCATTGTATCACAATGATTTTTTGAAAATCTGATTCTCGGCAGGTTCCTAGGCTTTTGCACTGACACTTTCTCTAACTTTTTCCCCCTCAGGATCAGGTAATTAACAGGGCATTGATGCAAAGGGAAGCGGAGCACCACATGGTTTGGCAAAGTATTTCGGTAAACTCCTGTCCTGTAGCTGTGGATACAAACTCAAGCTGGTCATGTGCAGGACTCCAGCCCTGTTGAGCCCACTACCCCTCGGCACCGCCAAATGTTTCAGCAGCTGCCCTTTTGTCCCGTTTCTTAAATAAACAAAGAACAGATACAAATTAATGACCTAGATTTATGGCAAAACACACTGCCTTCCCAGAGCAAATAGCCTTAAAAGAACAGATGCTAAAATTACATTTCTTACTCACAGACCCCCAGAGAAGAGACTTCTGTGAGCACATTAGTTTATAGGCTATAGAAATTAATAATTGAGAGAAACGTAACCGTTTTGGGGCAATGTTGTGCTCACCCCCGATTTCACGAGCTCCCCGAGTCTGTTCCATGAGCTGCTGCCCCATTTCGCTCTAGGACCTGAACAGCTTTTGCATTTCATTTGATTTTTTTTGCTAAGAAAGATCAAAAGAACATTTTCTTAGCATTTTAGATAACACTTGGGATGGAATTGGATGAGAGTGGAATTGTTTCTGTCCAACTCGGTTCAAAATTTGCTTTCTGCTTCCCACCCCGCCCCCTTGGTTTTTGTTTTAGCCAATGCCAATTACGCATAACAAAATCTGATAAAAACAATGAAAACCTCGCCGGCAATTTTGCATCCAGTGACATAGCAGAAGCTTCATAATTCATGGCAAATGGGAACGAAGCTAGGTCACCTCTAGGCTGGCATTAGAATGAAAAGGTACAGTATGTCATTGGCCACACATCGCGCATTCTCTTTAGCCCACACTGTACAATATTTCCAATCTTATTCAATAATTTAATATACATTTTCTTGTCAAGCTTCTTGGCAGCAGGCTATGCAGCTTGCAAGATGGACTGAGAATGCCACAGGTGGGCTGATTAGCGGGTGGCATTTCTGAATTCTAACAAGCTGTTAGCATTATGTCTGTTTGCTTTAGGTACAGATGTGAAATGATTTGACAGTAGATTTCAAAAGTGTGTGAGTACATTTTTGTATGTCAAACTATGGAAATATGATTTTTTTAAAATTTCACACATCGATGGTATGTATTGTATTTATTAATTTCAAAACGTGTATGCCACTGACCTGGCATAAAAATTAAGAATCAGTATCCATAATGTAACGAACAGATTGAATAAACATCCCACCCCCGGTTATTCAGAAAGTCTTATCTCCTGCTTCAGAAAAAGTCAGAGGTTGGAATATCTCAGCCAGGAAATAAGAGTCTTTGAAAAGTTTGTTTTAATTGGCTTTATGGCATGATGGCGATTTTTAAAAAGGGGGGCGGGGGGCCGGGGAGACGCAAAAGGGAAAACAACGACCACATGCGACAAATGGCGTGCGGAATACTTGCCAGTCACATTAAGTGACATCTGCCCTTGTCTAAAATTTCAAAGGTGATTTTAGGATTTATAAAGAGAAGTCTGCTTGACATATGAAAAGAAAATTTTAAATAAATCTTAGAAATTTAAATTGTGGCATACGCTTAAGGGTCCGATACAGATTTGAAACCGGAGACACGCAAAAGTTAGAGAGCAGACTGGGTGATGTCTACAGGTAATTCCAGGTAACGCTGGAGAAGGAGTGGAAAGGAGGCTCTCCCTGTGGGGATGGGTGTTCTATGGCACAGCAGGCATTCAAAGGAAGGTATTCGTGCTCAGGCAGATGCCGACAACTCTCCTTTAGGCTGTGGTAAGGGGTGAGGACGGTTCCGCCATCCTCCAGTGCGTTCCCTTCCCCAGTCCTTGGAGAAATGGTCCCCACCAAAAGTAGCCACACTTTCACCGACAAGAGCTTTACAGTCGATGCAGTTGGAAGGGACCTCAGTCCTTCTCTGCTAGGACCTGAGATGTCCTTCGAAAACCTCAGTATCTGAGCATAGATTTCAAAGTAATCCTGTCGTGTATACAGGAAGCTCTGGAGTGGACACTGGGGAAGGTAAAAAGGAGGAAGCCCCCAAGGAAACATTGGTCAGGATGTTGCTGGCTTGAGGCACAGATGGAGGCTTCAGGATGGAGGTGCGCAGGCAGCACTCGACCACCAGGTGTGAGGAGTCACGGCATCGAGCACCAAGCAACAGGAAAGAGGTTCGCACTTGGCCTCCATCATTATCACTGACATTGAGCTCTAGACGATCTTAAAGGATAGCCAATGTGACACTCTGGTTCGGAAGATGGAAAACCGTGGCTTAGAGAGGGAACGTGTCAAATCGTTTTGCAAGCAGTGCTTCGTTTGCTCACCCCAGCGCTGCTGTACGGCCAACTGAAAAAGCATGCCTCCCAGGACAGAAAACAGACGTGGGGGTGAGCTGACTGGTCGTGGGCGCATAGCTGGACTACTCCATCCTGGGTCCACTGCTGCAAAGGAGTCACTAAATACCTTTGTAATCAAAATATTCATTCGACCAATGCTTATTGGGCACTAACTTTGTGCCAGGCACTTTTCTGGGCACTGAGAATAAGCAGCGAATAAAATCGACAAAAATCCCTGCCCCGGGGAGCCTACCTTCTGGTGGGGGCGACTGTGATAAACAAATGAGGGGAGACTTCGGGAGTAATTAAGAAAATGGAAGGGCTCTGGAGAAAAATAAGCCAACGAGGGAGATTCAGTGTGGCGGGTAGAATGACTGTGCTCAGGGATGAAAGGCCTCCTGGAGGAGGACAGGCAGCGAGCCGCACCGAGGGGACGGACGGGCGGGTCGTCGCGCGGTGGGCGCTGACCCATGGGATCGTGGACCAGCAACGACTCCATGCGGCTGGAACAGCACGAGCTGGGGCGAGCGGTCCAGAGGCTGCCTGCGAGGGGCTGGCCAGCGTGTGGGGTCCTGAGGCCATTGTGCACCCAGAAAGCATTTTCGGGCGTTATCATGGGAAGCTCACTAGAGTGAAAAGTCCATATATTCTCCTGCGAAAAGGCTTCCCAGATTCCACAGGGCAGACCTCCATGTGTGCAAATGGACCCTGTCCTTGAATACGAAACAGATTTGAAACAACACTGTTTCATCTTGGATTCAAGCACTTTGCATGCAAAACTGGAACATTCTTTTATACAAAACGACTTCAAAAAAAAAAAAAAACTTTTGCCATGGTTTTCTCTAGTGTATCATATCTCTTCCCCTTTCCACACAGGGTGTGTTCCCTGGTCATTTCCATTTATTTCAACATCAACAATTTAATAATAATAATAATGCCAGCTCCTAAACCTTAGAGACTATGTTTTATTGTCTTTTTTTTATTAGGACTTTTTTCCCCTTCATAAAAGGTCATTGGATAATAAAATTTCTTATAAACTTATATATTCTACCACCTCAAATACATCCAAACCTTAAAAGTAACAAGAAAAAGGGCATACCATGGAGCCCACATGGAGATTCTAGAAGGCCCAACTCAAGTGGAGTCCTGTGTTGTCACCCCTTATTCTAGATGCTTAGATACCACAGGCGCATAGTACAAATCTATTGAATGTTAAAAAGGCATTTTCATCAGAAAAAGAAAGTAGATAGCAAAGGAAAATTATTTTACATTTTACCTTTTCATTACAATGGTGGCGTGGGTTATTTCCTCCTCCATGATACAAGCTACTCCAGAAATAGCACTCGGAGGAGGAATGTGACACCATCTTTAAAGGCATGGAGCCAGCAGAGGACCCGTCTCTCCTGGGTCAGCATCTTTGGGGGCGGTTTATACAAGAACATCCATTGAGTGTTATTCCTGGGTGATGGGCTTTGATGTCTCCTACCAGCCAGGGACGCTTAGGGAGAAGTCAGTGTCCACAAACACTGCCTGACCTCATGCGTTTGTCCAGCTGCTACGGGCCGTTCCAGGCTCCCTGCTGGAGCCCAGCTGCTTCACGCTGCCATCGCGTGCCTAACATCTCTCACCCTGATGGTCCGTCTCTACGACTCTGCAAGTGTTCCTGAGGACTGCACACGTACTCCTCCCCGCCCCCCTCCCCCCCCCCACAGCACTGTGCACAACACCTCTAAAAAGCCCACGTCATGAAGTAGGTACCAGTCTACATTTATTTTCAGCACATGGAAAAAAAAAAAAAAAGCCTTCCTTACAAAACAACACCGATATTCTTAAAGAACATTTCTTTATTGCAACGTGCCCATCACTGTGCAGAAAGAGAATGCTGCTGGTTTGTCTTGGGGAAGACGGACACTTGAGCGATGCATTTGGAGAGATGATGAATTTGCACTGATCCATCCCCACTCCCAGCTTGCCTCATCCCCCCTGTGACCAATGGCAGGCATTTGCGAGACAGCTGGCGGGGTGAGGGGTGCAGGCTGAGGCTGTGCTAGAGCTCGCTGGCCTCTGCACGGATCAAAGGCTCATTAGCATCCTGCTCTCACCAAATCAACTTATTGGCTCAGACAATCTGTATCGCTTTAAACCTTTAGACAGCTATCAAATTCGTCAATGAGGCAGGGTTAGGATTTGAATTTTGACAGGACCCATCCAAAGACGCAAGGTACACAATCCCAAAGACAGACGTATTGCATATGTTGTAATTCTAGGGATTTTTTTGAAAAAAAAATTCAATAATTATTCCTCAGAATACCAAAATAATAACTTTGGGTTATACAATATGACAGATAGGGCATTAAAAATGTAGAAAATCTCTCACCTGGAAGATCTGATGACAAATTACTCAAAATATGACTTTACGGTTTATGACGTCTCGAGAATTTCCTGAAGGATTTATAAGATCGGAGAATTTACAATGTGGCAGTGCCTGTTTTCTAGTCTATTGAATATTATTTCATGTGTGGCTCAGTGGACAGAACGAAAGTTCAGAACTCAAAAGACATCGAGTTCTCATTTAGATTTTACCACGGACTTACTGTGTGTCCCACAGGATTTATTTTACTCCACTGTCTCCTGATTTTGCCAGAAATAAGATGGGAATTACAGCAGTCGGCTATTTACTCTTTAGGTAAATTGTGAAAAGAATAATTTAAAAAATTGAAAAGCCTCTTTATGAAATATAAAGGTCTAGCTAAAGGACGATGAGGATGGCTTGTATTTATAAAGGAGACTTTACTGGTGATGTAGAAAACTTTACGTGCTGGCTAGGTAAGTCTGCCCACAGGACGATTCTCCGTGTAGCCCGTCTGGTCTGTTGGAAATAGCGAAGGCACCAACATTTCTGCTGCTCATTTCCCTTTTAAGAATCCACCTGTTCTTATTACATTAGTGCCTGGGAGGGAGAGGAGGCAGCAGCCCACCTTGCAGTTGGAGCTTGGTGCTATCTGTGTGGTTCCCAGGCACTCAGAGCACAGGGAACCGGGCAGGCTCTGTGACTCCCACCCTGCAGTAAGCCTCCAGCAGTGCAGTCGGCCAGGAAGCTGGCGTCACAGTAAAAGCTGGTAGGATTGTGGCCGCCTGTGACTCGGGTCTACCTGTCCAATTTATGAAGATGTTAAGCCCGTGATGGCCAGACTCTTGGCTTTGTAGCGTCAAACACAGAAATCGAAGAGGAGGGAAGAAGAGTCATTTAGTTAGATCCCAAAAAGAAATCAAGGCAGCTGCAGAGACATCTTTAATACATACATACCTACAAACATACGTACATATATACATACTTCCTTTTTTTTTAGGAAACCTCATATTGCACGAAGTGCAAGCAGGAAGCAGCTGTTGAGCGGAGGGGATAATGGATGGCTGATCTGGTGAGCAGCACAGAGGAGATGGCTCTGTGAGCCTGGGCAGGGGCGAGGATGCTCCTGCCAGGGAGAACGGAGTACGTCAGGGCAATAAATCAAGTCAGGAATTCCAACCATTGGGTTTGCAGTGAGGATTTGCTTCTCTGTGGGTTGCATTTTCTCACTCATAATTCTCTTCGGTGGAAAAGAGAAAGGAGAGCGAGAAACTTTAGGGCCATTTATATTCTGAGCCAGTTGAGGGGTCACATCAAATTAAACACTGCCCATTTCACAGCCAATTTCTAATGAAGGACTTTTTGCCTTTTCCTTTTGCTAAGCATGTAATTAGACACTTGAATTCTTAACCAGACTATATATATGCCAGATAATGGGTGTACGATTGTTTATATGACTTCAAATTGACTTTAAAATTTGAGATGCTCACTCTATTAGTCCTTAGATATTTTCTGAGCCTAGACGTTTTAGATTCCACATTCTAGCATCTTTTACAGTGACTCCCTGAATACTATTTTATGCAAATTAAATAGTACGTCTACAGGCCTATTAGCATTTTTAATAGTTTAAAATCTTTTATTTGAGTACATACAAATTAGATTTTCAGGTGCCTTGCCATGTACCCATACTCATTTTTACAAGGTTAAATTTCTATTAGACTAATATGCCAGTTCATATCTTAAAT